>NW_006399920.1:3795384-3806465 GCF_000299155.1 Elephantulus edwardii | reverse complement strand
GCTTGTTTGCTCTGCCTTTCTGCTAGCCATTCTTGAAATACTGTTGCCTTGGATACAGCTGGGTGTGGGGCTCTACCAGGGACAATGGAAAAATTCCTGAGTTTAACTTAGCTGAGAACTATAGAAACTTGAGTTTAATTCAGCTGAGAACTATAGGGACTATATTAATTTCAGTCTTTTAATCTTCAGCAAGATTTCACTTGTGTGTGATATTAGTGATATTGTTCAATAATTTTCACACTCTTAAAATCATCTTTTTTTTTGGAATGGGAATAAATATGAATCTTTTCCAGTCTGTTGGCCAGATAGTTTCTTACTATTAAGCCACTAGGGCTCCCTATCAGATGTCTTCTTGTTAGGTGCTGTTGTGTTGAGAATGACTCACAGTGGACCTATGAATAGCGGATCTGAATACCATAGTCTCTTGTGCCATCTTCACACTTCCTGACACACAAGAGCCCATTGTGGCAATCACCATGTCAATCCACCTGTTGAGAATATTCCTCTTCTTTGCCAACCCTCTACCCTTCCAAGGATGGTGTCTCTCTCCAAGGAATAGCTCTTCTTACAACATACTCTAAGTACATGAGGCAAAACCTCATTATCCTTGCCTCTAAAGAACACTGTGGCTGCACCCTCTCCAAGACATATTTATTTGTTCTTTTGGCATGGTCAGTGCTCTTCTCTAACACAATTGAAAGGTATCAATTCTTCTTTTGTCATTCTTACTCATTGTCCAGCTCTCAGATGCAAAACAAGTGATCAGAAAGACTATAGCTTGAATCAGACATACCTTAGTCCTCAAACAGACATCATAATTCCTCAATAATTTTGAGAGGTCTTTAAATACAGTATACCATATGATTATCTGATTCAAAGCAGCCAAAGTTGGTCCATCTCATCTCACTAATGCCTAGTATTAGTTGATGTTCACTAATTCCATTTTATTTTTAATGATTTCCAGTTTTTCAACATTTCATGCTATGTACAGTCCATGTTCCAACAATTAAACAATGTTTGTTATTGTTTTTCCTCATTTCAACTGATTTCCAATCTGGGCTCTACCACTACACTGTAATTAGCCTCATTCCTCTAGGGTTCATAGGGTTTTCAAGAGCCTGTTATTTAAGAAATAGATGCTAATCCTGCTTCCTAGACTGTCTTAATTGAGGAGCTTTACTAAACCCCTGTCCACCATGATAACACTTATGGAATTTGACACACCAGTGGCATAGCTTTTACTATCACAACAACCCCAAGTTATCTCAATACTGTAAACTGACAAACAAGTGCTATACCATTTAGAATGGATGTTTCCCCCAAACACAATTAACTGTAGCCTTTGGGCCCAACTAACTTTTAAATACAAAGGGCTGCCTGCCAGGTCCTGACTGACTTAAATAAAAGGCTTTCAGCCCACAGCTGATTGTTAACTAAATCCAAAAGACCAGTCAGCTTAAATTTGATTGTTAATGAGTAAAAACCCACCCAACTGTTTACACCTACTTTCAATTAAAACAAACTACCCTCCAGAATCCAACTACTTCACACAGGATGCTCCAAGACTGGAGACTATCAGATGTATTAGAAAATTTTAAAACATTAAAGGTAATTTTGAAAAAAAATTATTTATTTATTTTTAAAAGAAAATTTTTTATTTTAATTGTCACTTTAACAAAAGTTTACAGAAAAGTTAGATTTTCATTCATTCATTGTTGCACATTTTACTCCCTTTCCCCTCCCCAAGCTGACTTTTTTTTCCACTATTTTATTTACAAAATTCTAATACAAATTCAATTTGTCTCACCACCCCACTCACCAAATTGTACAATCCAAAAATTAATCCCCTCTTCCCCCTGTATATCCATATCCTTCTGCTTCCAGCCTCTCCCACCCCTCCTGGATCCTTATACTTCTTCTACAATAACGGTCTTATACAATATTTATCCCTGTGAGACTGAGTTATTTCACTCAGCATAATGCTCTCCAGTCCTCCCCAAGTCAGGTAAAAAGTTATTGTTCCTGCATGCTGCATAGTATTCCATTGTGCGAATGTACCATAATTTCTAAATCCATTCATTTGTGGTTGGACATTTAGGCTGTTTCCATGTTCTTGTGATGGTGAATAATGCTGCTATGAACATTGCTGTACAAATATCAGTTTGTGCCTCCGTTCTCATATTCTCAGGGTATATTCCAAGTTGTGGAATAGCTGGGTCATATGAAATTTCTATGTTCAACTTTTTGAGAAAGCACCAAACTGCCTTCCAGAGTGGTTGCACCATTTTACTATCCCACCAACAATGTATAAGAGTTCCTTTCTTGCCACATCCTCTCCAGCATCTATTACTTTCTGCCATTTTAAACTTTGCCCCTTTTACTAGAGTGAGATGGTACCTCATTGTGGTTTTGATTTGCATCTCTCTTATTGCCAGTGATTTGGAGCATTTCTTCATGTGTCCGTTTGCCATTAAAATATCTTCCTCTGTGAAAATTCTTTCCATATCTTTTGCCCATTTTGTAATTGGGTTACCAGTCTTTTTCTTGTGAAGGCCCAGGAGTATTCTGTAAACTTTTGTTATAAGACTCTTGAATGAGATGGTATTACCAAATTTTTGTTCCCAGTCTGTAGGTCTTCTTTTCATTGTGCTGGGAAAAGTTTTTGATGCACACATGGATTTAATCTTTAGAAGGTCCCATGCATCGATTTTATCCTCTTTAGATTGTGCATTTCTGGTTGTATTTGGCAGTGTCTTTATACCTTGGTCTAGCGCTTCTAGGCTTGATCTCAGTTTGTCTCTTATTAAGGAGCTGTGGTCACCTAGTGGTAAGCATCTGCATTGCAATTTCAAAGGTAACTCATGAAATACTTTGCAAAATGGATGACGCTGGTGGACATTATGCTGAGTAAAATATATCAGTCACAAAAAGACAAGTACAGCATAATTGCCACTGTTATAAAACAGGACTGACATGAGGTTGGGCAGAAACTAAGAAAAAAGGGAATAAATAATGTATATGGCATTGAAATAGATGAGGGAGAGAACTGTGTAAAAGGAATATATGATTAAGCATTATTGACATAGCAAGAGCATAGCAAAGTGGGTGGGGGTGTGTGTCTGTATAACAATGAAAGATTTTTTTCCCTGAAGAAAAAAGCAAACTGGAGGGTAGGGGGGCATGGAGGAGAATGTGCAAGAATGAATGGAAATCCAAGTTCTGTATAAACTTTCATTAAAATCTCAATAAATGTTAAAAAAAGGAAACAAACCACCACAATTAAAATAAAAAGAATACAAATTATAGCAAGCTCATGAACAATAGAGTTGAATCTTGTCCTATCCTGTGCCATCCTCACTACCTCTGATATTCTTGAGCTCATTGCTGCAGTTGTCATGTCAATCCATCTCAGTGGGGTCTTCCTCTCTTTCACTGACCTTCTACCCTTCCAGGTAGGATATCCTTTTTAAAGAATAGTCTCTCCTAGCAACATGCCCAAAGTATGAGAGATGAAGTGTTTGTCATCCTTACCTCCAAGGAGCACTCCAGGTGCACCTTGTCCAAGACATAGCTATTCATTCTTTTGGCAGTATATGGGATGTTCAGTACTCTTCTTTAACACTACAACTCTAATGCATCAAGTCTTCTGCCATCCTTACTCATTGTCCAGCTCTCACATGCTTAGCATGTACTTGAAAAGAAGAAAGTAATCTGGTAATTTCTTTGGATGATTTATATATTACTTGTTTAAGATTGTTTAGGAAGAAAGCCAGATTTTTCCTATAGAGTGCCTATAGTTAAGTGCTGTTAGACTGACTGAAATGCATAGTGACTTTCTGAGCAACAAATTGAAGCATTTTTTTAAAAGGTTAAAACAACTTAGAGAGCACATTTGCTTTTAATTGTGCATGTGAAAATGTTGAGATGTACTATTTCTCTCTACATATTTTAGGAAATTAAAGTACTTTTGATCAGTCAATTGTATTTTAGCATACACATTTTAGTTAAGTTACTCCAGGAAGTCCACTTTACTGGATATTTCTTTCCCAGGACAAACACAAGGACTTAGCTCTCCCATTATGGTGTTCTGTCTTCATGCTAAGAGGAAAGGAATCAGTTGCCCTGATCACAAAGCTAACTAGAGTGACTTCTATCCCTAAGTAGGCTCCTGCTTGCTCTTTCTTCACTCCTTTTTTTCCTCCTTATATGACTGCCATGTCTACTCCTACCCATCTACTCACTGATATAGTGAGTACAATAGCCCATTTTCTTCATTAGCGCTAACAAATTATTTAGGGAGACTGGACTTTATGAGGAGGAATGTGGCATCAGGATTGGAGGAAGACTCTTCAACAGTCTGCATTGTGCAGATGATAAGCCTAGCTGGCTGATACTGAGGAAGACCTGAAGTATTAGCTACAAAAGGTCAAGGACTGCAATCTTCAATGTAGATTGAAGCTCAAGAATCTTTTCTTTTACTTTTCCATAATTTTTGGACTCATGTACTTATAACTTGTTAGTCAAATTTGTGTCTTCTAGGTTGCAACACCCCCATGATACATCTTGGAGGATATGTACATGTACAGCCAAGCACAATCAATAAGAGTGCATCTGAATTCCAAAATCAATCTCCATAATAGTCTATGCGTTTCCTACTGCCAAAGGGGCCCTTTAGAGTAGTGAGAGAAGACCTTCACCCTGAAACCCACAGCGTCCCTTTTCAGCAGGAAGTAGCTAAGAGAATACGCCATCCCCTTTTCCTTATGACTCAGGGTGAAGTCTCTCTCAGGGAGGAGTGATAGGGAATGGCAAAGGACACACTGACAAAGAAGATTAATCAGAACTGGCTTTGACAAGCACTGTGGCATTTGGACAAGAACAAACTGGGAGGAGGGTAGAGAGAATAGTGCAACAATGAATGAGTGGAAGCCCAAAATCTCTGTAAATGTTTATGAAAATTAATAAAATATAATTATAGAAAAAAAAGAAAACAAAGATTCTTATCACTGGGCCAATTGGCAGCACCATGATAGATGGAGAAGAGATTGAAATTGTTAACTATTTCCACTTACTTGATTCTAAAACAACACCTGATTGGCACCAGCTGTCAGGAAACCAAAAGATGAATTGTACTGGGAAAATGTACTGTCAGAGATCTCTCCAGAGTGCCAAAGAGCAATGATGTCAGTCTAGAGACTAAGATGTATCTGATCCAGGACATGGTCTTTGTAATTGCTTACTATGCTTCAGAGAGCTGGACAGTGACTAAGGATGGCAGAAGAAGAATCTATGCCTTTGAGTTGCAGTGTTGGAGAAGAGTATTAAGCACACCATGGGCTGCCAAGTGAACAAACAAGTCTTTCCTGAAGAGGGTGAACAAACATACACCTCAGAGGCAAGGGTTTTGAAGCTCCATCTCACATACTTTGGGCCTATTTCCTGGATAGCCTAGTCCTTGGAGAAGGACATCATTCTTGGAGGATAGAGACACACTGCAAGAGAAGAGGACCCAGGATGAGATGGGATGACACAATAACAGATAATAGGGGTAGGTGTTTTGTAGACAGTGAGATTGGCTCAGGATATGACAGGGTTCACAACTGTGGTGCATAGGGTCTCCATGATTCTCAATCGACTTCATGGTACAAAATAAAAACAACCCTTTATTAAAACTTTCTAGTGTGTCTTCTGGCCTTTTGTTTCACCTCCTTGAATCCATACTTGTTTGCAGCAGAAATATAAGTTCCTAAAAATTGAAAATGTAACTATAAACCTCGGATTACTTACTTTGTTTACTTCCCTCCATAGTGTTCTTTTATTAACATAAACTTTTTAAAAATTTCTCACTTTTGCCATAGGCAGCGAGTTGGTGTGTTTGTCTGTCTCATATTCCTGCTTTTCTGCTATAGTTTATTGTGATAACATGTTAAATGTATAATACTTATTTGATGAAAACCCCCAGAACTAACAGTATTTGAAGCCTAGACAGGAAAAAATATTTTTGAAAAGTAATGCTAGTTTACATGAGCGTCTCAACTGACTTGGTTTTGATTAAAGAACAATCTACTTCTAATTTTTGATAATGAAGTAGTGTAGAATATTATTTCTTGACAACAATTTCTCCATGACTTTAGTTAAAGTCATCTGTGATTTATGAGATACTTCTAATTTATATCTTTCTCTAAAGAGTATCATGATCATTTTATCTGCAAGCACGACTTTATTTTTTTCTTGGTTCTTGTTACAAATGATCCAAATCTGGAAATTAAATGTCAGTGTTTGCTGGCTGGGTAATATAAATTGTGTCATCTGCATAAAACCCAGTCATCAACATACATTAGAGAAAATATACAGTGCTTTATTGAAAAAGTTTATGTTTTTAATTTTATCTATGATGTGATGGGACTCCACCTTCACTGAGGTTTTATTAGATACCAATTTCATGAAAATGTAAGAAACACTGTATTTTCTTTCTAGGAAAGTATGGCATTTGGGACCTTATTACATTTTCAATGAAATGTCATTTACAAATAACTTTGTCCTGTGTACATTCACATTATATCAGAAGTTCACTGTTAAACTTTCATTTACAGACTACGTGAAGGGTTCTGTTTATAATTTTACCTAATACAATTTGTTCCAACATTTTTGATATGCTTGCATTTGCATTTTCCATTTTCCCTCCCAATGGCTTTTTTTTTTTTGGACACCCTCATGGCCTTATTATAAAAAAAAGCCTGAGACCTTTCTCTCATTACTAAATCATCCTAGAGTGGTAGTGGCTAATTTACTTGAAAGTAAAATAAAAAGCCAATTCTTGTCTAGATGACTCTAAGTCAGGGTAATCCTAAGTGTGCAAATCTAATATTGTGCTCAGTGGGGTTTTCAATGTTTTGGTATTTTCTGAAAGCAGTTTGAAAAATTATTCTTTCCAGACAATTTTGTTGTTATTTTATTAGGTGCCATTGAGTCAAGTACGACACATACTGACCCAATGAATATTAGACTTGAACTCTGCCCTATTCTGCTACATGCATCTTTATCATCTCAGACACACTTGAGCCCTTTGCTGCAGTCACTGTGTAAATCCATCTCATTGGTGGTCTTCCTCTCTTTCTCTGAGTATGAGAAACTAAGCTTCATCATCTTTGCCTCCAAGGGGCGCTCTGTCTGCGCTTTCCCCCAGACATATCTGTTTGTTCTTTTGAAAAGTCTTTGGGATATTCGATACTCTTCTCAAACATCACAACTCAAAGGCACCATTTCTTATTCTGTCATCTTTATTCACTGTCTATCTCCCAGATACATAGCAAATGATTGAAAAGACCATTGCTTGAATCAGGCACATTTTAGTATTCAAACTAATTCCATTTGTCCTCAGTATTTTGGATAAGTCCCTGATAGTGAACTTGCCTGATTCAATGTCTCCCGGTCTTCTGACTGCTAATACACAGCGTGTTTATTGTTAATCCAAGCAAGATGAATTAATTGACAACTTCAATCCTTTTTCCATCTATCATGATGTTGCCTATTGGCCCAGTGGTAAGGATCTTTCATTTCTTGATGCTGAGGTATAATCCATATCAAACATCCTTGATCTTCTGCGGAAAGTGTTTCAAGTCCTCCTCAGGTTAAACAAGCGATATTGTGTGTCTGCATAATGAGGGCTGATGAATCTTCTTCCAATTCTGATGCCACATTTCTCTATAAAGCATCCAGCTTCATGAATTATTTTCTCAGTATACAGACTGAATACATATATGGAGAGAAGATATATCCTGGTTACTATCCTTCCTGATTTTAAACCATGCAGTGTTTCCTTGTTCCATTCTTATAACAGATTCTTGATCTAGGTATAGATTTCTCATACATAATTATGTATTCTGGGGTTCCCATTTTTCTCAATGTTAGTCATAGTTTCTTATAATCCACACAGCCAAATGCCTTTGTATAGTCAATACAACACAAATGGGCATTCTTCTTGTATTCTTTGCTTTTAGGCAGGATCCATCTAACTTCAACAATGATAATCCTGGTGCTATTGCTTCATCTAAACCTTACTTGAACTTCTGGTCATAAAAGTGCTGTTATAGCCATTTTTGGATCATCTTCAGGAATATTTTGTTTGCAGTTAGGCTACTGCAGTTTCTATTGAAGGCTCCATTTGGGGAAAATGATGCAATAAACATGAGTGTGCATCACAGCTCTTATTTATTTAGGATGCATTCTCAGTAGTGAGATAATTGGGCTGAGCAATATTTCTTCTGGTGGGGATCTGGAAATACAGGGTAATGGTGGGCATAGTTCAATGGTGATTAATTTTATAGAAAATAATAATTGGAAATGATTGTATGAAATAAACATAATGTGAATAAAGAATAGTGTGAAACAAAATGTATAAAAACTTCACAAGCAAAACAATACAAAATAAAAACTGAAACAAAACAAAAACGATATTTCTATTTCCAACTTTTTGATAAGACACCAGACTGCCTTCTATAGATGTTGTGTACCATCTAGTCAGAACTGACTCATAGCTGACCCTCCAGTGGGTCTGTCTACTTACAACAGAGGTTGTGACAATGGAGGATCGATCAGGCAGGGTTTTGTTCTATTGTATAGGCTTGACCATATGTTGGAGTCAACTCTATAGCACTAAATAATAACTATATGTTAGACGCTTTGATAGGAGAGTTACATATGTTATGTGCTTATTAACAAAAATTCTTTGGAGTAGGTGCTAATACTATAATTGCTAATGTGAGGAGTCAGATATATATGTTTAGAGTTTTTATATCACACACAGCAAATGATACAATTAGGATTTGACCTTAGATTATCTCTGATTTGAAAATATATTCTTTTCTCAAAAGGAAAGACATTCTACATACAATACATATTCGTTGAATTGAAAAGAGCAATACTTGTTAATTGAAAAAAAATTACTTCTTATGGCACATTCATTTCTAGAAAAAAGTGATTTTTTTTATTTTGTAAAGAAAAATTGTTAATTCAGACCCTATTCCTTAGTAAAAAGTATAAACAAAAACCATGACATCTGTCATATGTGGAATGAGCAACTAACTGATCAGAAATGCATTATGAGACTAGTTATTGTTTTTTGTTTGTTTTTTATTTACCCTGAGGTCTGTCACTGTGGAAGATAAAATTGCATTTTGAAGAAAGTGTTATAAAAGACAGGGGGCTGTAAAAGAACTATATTCTGTGGATAACTTTGGAAATTTCAGATGAGATTTTCAATAGAAATAGAATAGGGGAGAAGCAAAATATGATTGACACATGTGATTATATCTTTTTAATGATTAAAACTAAGAGGTTCTGACTTCAAGCATATAAAAGTTGGAAGAAGGTATGAGTCTGATATAATTGAGTAGTGAGTCAAGTAAGAATACGTGGTTTAGAAAAACACTACTGATTTCCTCTTTGAAATCTTGCATGTGGAAAAGTTATGTCCCAATAACTGAAAGGAGGGTGATTTTGAAAGCAACTGCTATTTCTTACAAATTCCCCATTTGTTGTGGAAGGTTAATTGCTATCATACCAATTATTGTAGTATGAAATTTTGACCTGAGATGACAAGCATTTGTAGTATGAAGGGAGGAATTGTGATCATGTGCCTGTCACTGTCTGAGGGGTTTTGCACGTAGTCTTTCATAACTACTTAATGGGACTTTTAAAAAAATACTTTAATATTCCCAATTATTTTTTACCATTATACAAACTCTATATGTCAGCATTTACAAGATTCTGGAAGAAAGCTGCTGAAAGTTAAGTTTAAGGAAGTTGAGAGTTTTCTGAAAAATTCAATCAAATACCAAAAAAGTCCTTGGAGAGAAAAAAACCAAGAAAACATTGCCGCTGTGACTGTGCCAAGCCAGGATTATAAATAGATTAGTAATGTTGGAATTAACTAACCTGTTGAGAATAGGGCCTGTGATTTTCAAGTGTTTTTATAGTCATTTATTCAGAAAAGAAATCTTTGGAAATGTTATCCCCTGAGATGGATGTGTTTTCCCTGATAATTTTGCAATCGTGTAGCTTCCTTCACATTCCCTTGACAGGTCACGGCAGAGGACTGCTGTCAATAAAAGAGCAATTTGTCTTTTGAACCAAACTTACATCAGAGCTCCTTTGGTGGCCACTAGCTATCGATTTCAGCCTGAAGTGTCCACCCTTTCTTTTCTAAGGTCTTGCAACCATAGCTTTTTGCTGTTAACGAGACTGAATTCCACTCTGTCCAGTGTGCACGTTAATCAAATCTGCACCATTCCTTTTTTTAACTTCAGGATGGTGTATCACTAGATTCCCTGATGTATACTGCACAATCATCAGAAGATTATACATGCTAAGAAATGTAAGTTTTATTTATTAGTAGGCTTTTAAATGAATATCCTTATTTTTATTGTTTTTGAAAAAATTCTCTGAAACTTGAACTGTGATATTGATGAGAAATATTGAATTTCCCATGTACTCTCAAAAGAGCAAACACATCTCTCTTGGAGGAAGTGTAGCCAGCAATAAGGCATCTTAGATGTAAGGATGTTAAGACTTTATATTACTTACTTTACACATGTTATCAGGAGGAGTCAGATGCTGGAGAAAGACATACTTGGTAATATAGAAGGTCAGTGAAAGAGAGGAAGATCCTCAGTGAGATGACTTGATAGAGTGGTTGCAACAACGGGCCCGGGTAGTGCGACAACAGTGATTATAGAACAGAAGAGTTTCATTTTGTTGCTGTATCAATGATACCTAACAACAGAAGTGCTGAATTTTAAGAAAGGACATAACATATTTAATTATGTGATTGCAGTTGTTAATATAGATTTGGTTTTGCTATGGTAACAAATAATTGAAATAGTCTAGTGATTTAAAAGCAATAAAGCTTCTTTCTTGCTCTTGCTGCGCTTTATCATGGATCTGTAAGAACGCCACATCATATCTAACTACAAGACCTACGTTTTGCAAAGAGCCATCACCCTTAATCCTATGCCCAAACAGGGGAGGGGAAAAAAGGTTATAATACATAATTATATATTAGTACAATAAAATTATATATT
>NW_006399920.1:3767241-3794894 GCF_000299155.1 Elephantulus edwardii | reverse complement strand
ATATATAACCTATAGCATATAGCATATAATATCCTCTGGAGAAGATAATGCCTTTACTTAAATTAAGTAATTTAGCCATACTTGATTTCAAAGAGAGAAAGGAATTATAACCCTACCAGTGATTCTTCAAAGCAGAAAACTGGAATATTTGGGGACAGTGCTAATATGTTACAAATATATTGATTTTCAGTCTTCCATCAATATGCTGTACTGGGGTAACCTGGGGTTGCTGTGATGCTGAGTCTTATGCCAATGGGGTGTCAAATGCCATAACTGTTATCCATGGTGGACAGTGTTTGGTGGAACTCCCAGTATAAGACAGGTTTGGAAACAGGAGTAGCATCTACTTCCTAAACAGTATGCCTCTGGAAACTCTGTGGACTTTGATAAATGGCGATGGTTGTGGAAGGGCTTTTAGGCCTTGTGTTCATGGAGTCACTATGAGTCGTGCTTGAATCGAAGGTGATCAACAATAACAACATATTTAAAAATAACTTTTATGAAAACTGTACAATTTTCAGTGCTTTTGTTAGGTCTGTAAATTGCCACCTGAAAGACCACCAACTCACATATGCAATTGGCTTGAGTGCTTTATTGTGTAGAACAAACTTCAGCATGTAGGGGTCTACCATTTACTAGAAAAAGGCTACCCAGGGTGCAGGGTCACAAGCCCTTTATGGGTTAAGGTAGGGCAGATTTACCAGGATGAGGTAATTGGGAACATGATTGGTGGGCAAGCGGAGCAGTTTCATGGGTAAGTTTGTGATTGGCTTGTGTCTAGGCCAGTCAGCCCACCTCCTCCCTTTCCTGTGTCATGTACACGCCTTTCCTGTGTCAGTATGCGTGTCCTTGTGTTATGTAAGTTAAACCTCAGGATTGGTTACTTAAACCTTACAAGGACAGTAGACACAGATGGCTAACCTTGAGATATGACCCTCCCTATTTCTGTGGTTATCTTGTGGTTGCCACAAGATATTCTCTAATATATAATAGGAGTATTTAGAATTTATTCAGAGAAGTGTATGAATCTGTAAGTCATAATAATTTTGCCATCAGTAATGTGTCAGATATCAGATATGTTCATTGTGGTTTTTTTTGTAAAGTATTTAGAATATGCATTAAATGGAAAGAATTTGATAGTTAAAAATTACAGAATTATATTATTAAAATTTTCTTTATTTTATCCTCTATCTACTATCTATCAGTTGAGCCATCAGTTACCTTGTATTTTTCCCTCGGTCCTCAGTCTACCTTATTTTTTGATACATTTAAAAATTAGCTTCAGTGATCAGTAGGTTTCCTTCTAACTAATTTAGCATATTATCATAAAATAGATATCAATAATTGCCTACGTGTTTTCTTTCTTATGATCTTGAATAGTTCTTAAATGTACTCTTTAAAGAGTGTTGACAAATACAGCACTCTGTTAATTCAATGCCTTTTGGGGACATAAACAATTACCATCAGCCTTTAAAGTTTTCTCTAGCTTCTACCCAGCCAATGCTTTATTTCTAATTTCCTAAGAGCCAATATTTAAATTTTTACTGTTAAAAATAGTGTTACTTATTTCAGAATTTAATATAAATGGAGTTGTATGAAGTATACTCGTTTGATCTTTCAGCATAACACTTTACAGATTAATCTATTCTTTTTGTGTCAGGTTTTGTTAATTTTTATTTTTTATTAGTATTCTGCTGTTTCTAAAAATGATTTATCCATTCTCCTACTTATTATCTAAGTGTATTATTGGTTTATGTTTGACTGTTAACCCAAAGGTTAACAGTTTGAACTCGTCCAGTCACACTGTGAAAGAAAGACCCAGTGATCTATTTCCATTAATATTATAGCCAAGAAAACATAATGGAACAGCTCTATTCTGAAACACATAGAGTCATTATCTGAGTTCTTTGGTGCTGCTAGAATAGGGTCTTTTAATTTAATGAATTCAGAAAGATCCTTCCTAAATTATGAAATAAAATCGTTGACATTACTCTGGTTCTTATTATAATCAGTTATCATGTGCAATATTTATTCTTTCTGAACACAAAGTAATGAAGGGCTCCTGTATTTCTGGAGGCTCTAAGGTTACTATGTTGTGGATTGAATTGCATCCTTCTAAAATAAGTGTTGTAAATCTTAGTCTTTATGCCTATGACTACAATGCCATTTGGGAGTGGGCTGTTTTTACTATGTAAATGTGACAGCATTAATGTAGGGTACATTTTGAGCCACCTCTAGTGATATAGAACAATAGAATAAACACCAAATCAAGCTGGCCGAGATAGAAGAGAGATACCAAACCAATGAAGATGATCCGGGAATGAAAATTCAGAAGAGACAGGGCCGTCCTCCACATCCACAGCTGACAAGGAGAGAAAGCCTTCTCCGAGAGCCAGTGCCCAGAAGTCAAACTCATAGTCTCCAAACTGTGAGAAAACAAATTTGTGTTGGTTAAAACTTTCTACTTGTGGTAATTCTGATATCAGATAATGATGATAGAAGGAGAAGTGTTGTTAAGGAGAAGTGGAGGATGTTATTCTACAAATACCTACTTAATGAATGATTTGGAGTTGGGTAATAGATGGAGGTAGCAAGAATTGTAAGCTGGCTAATAAAATCTATTGCCTTAGAAAAATTGCTGGTAGAATTATGGACGTCTGAGGCAGTTCTGGTGAACCCTTGGAAGTATATAGAATGATGGATGAATCCTTTGACATATTTTGTTCATTTCTTTTAGTTCTGCATCTCTCCTCTTTGTTTTGGATATTTAATGTTTTAATGCAGTTTTCATTAATTTCCAAAATCCATTTTGGTTGGTTTTTTCCCTCCTTTGCTTTGGTTATGACCTTTCTCTCTCTCTTCATTGAGGATATCCTTGATATCAGCTCATAACTCATATGGTTTTCTATCATTAGTGTTCAATGCCTCAAACCCATTCTTGAGATGATTTTAAAATTAAGGAGGAATAGGCTCAAGGTCATATTTTGTCTCTTGTGGTCTTGTTTTAATTCTCTTTAGCTTCAATTTGAACTTGCACATGAGTGAGTTCAATTTGAAGCTACAGATGAGCTGACTGTTCCACAGTCAGCACCTGCCTAGTCTTGACCACAAATATTGAGCTTTTCCAGCAATTTTTTCAACTAATGTA
Organism: Elephantulus edwardii; assembly: GCF_000299155.1. NCBI lineage: Eukaryota > Metazoa > Chordata > Mammalia > Macroscelidea > Macroscelididae > Elephantulus > Elephantulus edwardii. The sequence goes on along the minus strand of NW_006399920.1, from coordinate 3,791,746 downwards.
GTCAGTCTGATTATTGAACAATTTATCAAGTGAGGTCTATTCATATGGTTTCTGTTTGTGCTTCTTAAAAAGAGTATTTGATCTGAAGAAATCATTGAATGTACAAAATTCAATAATATATTCTCCAGCCTAATTTCTGTTACCATTTCCAATTTCCAATACCATTCCTTCTCCATGGTTTCTAACATTTTTATTCCAGTCACTGAATATTATTAATACATCTTAGTTGCATGTTTGGTCAATTTCAGACTGCAAAATTTGGCAAAAATTGTCAATTTTTTCCTTTTTGGATTTAGCTGTTATATATATATAAATAATTGTTGTATTAACAGGTCTTCCTTGTATATATATGGATAGTAGCCTGTTTCTCACAACATTTTACTTCAGGATAGATTTTTAAATGATCTTTTTAGATATGAATGTAACATCCTTCCTCAATTTTTCATTCCTTGAAAAGTGAATCATATGATTTGATTCAAAGTGGCCCATACCAGTCCATCTGAGTTAGTTAATGCCTAGAATGCCAATTTTTATGTGTTCCATTTTATTTTGAGAATGTCCAGTTTTTCTATACTCCTATATTATACATTCTATGTTCCAGTTATTAGTTGATATTGACAGTTATTTTTCTGCATGTTGAGTGTCTTCCAATCTGAGGACTCTACCTCACAATGTTATACCTAACTGTTTAACTGTACTTAACTCTTCATAGGGTTTTGGTGACCTGTTATTTCAGAAGTAGATGTTCTAGCCTTCTTCCTAGTCTATCTTAATCTGGAAGTTCTGCATTAGCCATCATGCTTAGGAAGTTGAAATGTCAGTGAAAGAAAGACTCTCAACAAGGTGGACTGACACAGTAACAAAGCTTCGTCTCACATACTTTGGGCATGTAGCTTGGAGAGGGTATTCTTTGGAGAGAGACATCATACTTGGAAAGGTGGAGGGTAAGCAAAAGAGTGAAAGACTCTTGATGTGGTGGATTGATTGACACAAATGACTGCTGCAATCGGCTCAAGTGTGTGTAATGATAAGGATGGCTAAGGTAACAGTTATCAGGGAACTCTGGTGGCCTAGTCTTAAGAAGTTGCACTGCCAACCCTAAAGCAAGCAGTTCAAACCCACCAACTGCTCTGTGGGAGAAAGATGGGTGCCCTTCTCCTGTGCTATTTATAGCCTTAGAAAACCCATTGGAAGGGCCAGTTATGAGTAAGTTTCAATAACAATAGACAGCCAATAACAATAGGTAACTAAGACACATCAAAAAAATATCTCCATACACTGAGTAATTGATCTTTAACAGCTAGGTGTTGTTCTTATTTGGGTCTGTTGTGATGAGTATGACTCAGCGACTTTATGGAACAGATCTGAATGCTGTCCTGTCCTGTGCCATCTTCACAATCTCTGACACACTTAAACCAATTGCTGCAGTTCCTGTGCCAATCCACTTGGTTGACTGTCTTCTTCTACTAATCCATTGATCTATCCATTGATCCATCGATCCATCGATCCATTGATCCATCCATCCATCCATCCATCTATTCTTCAAAGGAGGTCCTTCTCCAGGGAATAATCAGTCTCTTCTAGCAACATGTCCAAAGTATGTGGGATGAAGTGTTATCATCTTTGCCTCCAAGGAGAGTCTGGCTGTATCCTTCCCAAGACATAATACCCAAGTACTACCTGGAATTTGAGATATTTTACCAGAAATGGGTAATCTTTGAACCTGTAGTGTTTTGTGGAATTCCCCATCCAATTCTAACTTTAATGCCAGCACCATTGTCTTTGTGCTTTATCTTTCTGATAGTTTTCTTTCTTTTTTCTTTTCTGGTAGTTTTTTTACAATGGCCTTCTTGAAGATCCTCAAGCCCTGTATTCAGTGCTTAAGTGATGGTTATAACTCTGGTTGGCTTTACTGTTAGTCTATCTTTTCACTGATTTTATCTGTCTAGATGTCTAGAGAGACATGTCTTAGCGGCAGAAGAATCCCCACAGCCGTGAGCTCTTGTTCCTTCTCCTCCTACCTTTTCTGGTTGTAGTATTTTTGTTAATGCTATTCACTCAATTTAAGCACTACCAATAATTGCAATACTTACTGAACAATTGCTATATACCAGACAATGTGCTTAAGTGTTTTGCAGTGAAGCATATAAAACCGACAATTTATGAGGCCAGTTCTATTATTTTCCTCCTAATATGCAGAGCCTATTATTTTGGAAATGTCCTTTGAGGCAGTGCTACGTGCAGTCATTTTCAGGTTGAGAGACAATTCCTGAGGAAAACTTAACAAGCGGTGACGGTCTAAATCCATTTTAGAAGGGGGTGAACTGCCTAATTCATCAGTGATGAAATGTATAGACCAGCATGGAAGCTGTTATCTGCATGAGCCAGTGGCAGCCTTATTTGTTTCATTTGGGCAAAATTGACAAAGTGGGAGACAGCTTGGCTCTAGAAGGTGGCATTACCTCAGAAAACGCAAAGACTTTATATCACCTGTACCTTTTTACAAAAGTGGATGGAAAATGGTCTGTCATTTCTGATCTATGGGACATTACCATCATACTATCCAGTGGTTGCGTGATTCACAGTAAAGCAAATTATGTCTCAATAGTTTTATAAAGAATCATTTAACTTCTGAGTTGGCACTAATTAAAATGGAGCTACACTGGAAGTTGTTTTGCATGCAGATTTGTACTACGTGTTGAAAAATTTTTATGAAATATAAAAAAACTCTTTTTAAAAACTAAAAATAGAGTGTCCATGTATTGCTTCTAATCTTATAATTTTAGTGGAAAGAGTATTTAAGCCTGCCTCTAGGGAGTCTATATATTTAATGTATTAAGATATTTGCGAGATCTTGATGGTGTTTCATCAAAGGTTTCAAATTTCTAAAAAATGTTAAGTTTCTAGGTCACCTCTTTACAATTTCTGCCTAGATATTTTGAGACAGGAGTGCCAGAAAAACAAGTTTTCCCTTCCTCTATGAATCAAGTTATTTGCTAAATTTTCTGTTATGAAGAATGAGGATGTAGGGAATGAAACCCACTTGGAAGAGTGGAAAGATTGGAAGACAGAGTGGATGGAGAGTGCAGAATGGAGGAGAGGAGATACAGTAAGAGGAGTTTCTTCACTAATATCCATTCTTCTTTTTGTTTCTAAGAGAAACAAGGTAATATGTTTCCTGATTTCTCTTATTATTGAGAGTGATCATTTCACAGAATTCTGACTGATGAAATACAAATATACCATTGTATCTTTAAAGAAAGCAACTAACTACTATTGATTGTTTTGAATAGTTATTATATATTGAATATTTTTCTATACTCCTAGAAGACTTATCAAGGGGAAAAGACACCTAGATGATTTATCAAGAAGAAAAAGAATAAAAAAAATTCCTCTTCTTTATAAAATAATATCCATATATATGTGTCATTATTGCTGTAATTTTCTACATTGAGATCTACCACATTGGAGAAAGGAGGGAGGAAGAATTTCCTGTGAGCCAAGTAATGTACCAGTCATTGCTACCACTCATTCATTTTAATGTTATAATACCTCTTGAGGTATCTCCATTTTACATAGAAGAAAGGTTATTTGTCCATATTAGGAGAGTGATAGCTGGGAGTTGAACCTGTTTGGTCAAACTCAGTTTTCTTCTAACTGTATCTGTGTTTCTTGAAACATGGGCTTTGAGAAATCAATCAGTCCAGCATCAGAAAGACTTCACCCCACTTCTCCTTCACTTCTAGATTATCTATAGCTCTGGAGAAAAATTTGGGATTCCATGTTTTTAGCACAAGTTATTTGAAATCAACTGAAAGGTTTTAAGATTCTTAGCATTGTGATTCATTCTTTCATCTTTATTTATCAACCCATAGAACACATTCCCCTTATTCATGACCAAGGAATTCACACAGGAGGCAAGTGAGGACACCCAGAAGGTCCATAATATTTCCAACAAGGAAACACGTTTCTAGTTTATGAGCTGATCATTTGAGAATGAGGCCTCCTTTTAGAAATACCTGTTTTTACTTTGAAATAATGTGTCAGTTGAGCTGAGAATGAGAACCATGCATGTGCACTAGAAAAGCTACAGCAAGATAAAAATGTAAATGCACTGTGGATTTAGGTTTTCAGACAATGACTGTCTTTGTATAGACTTTTGCACAAACAAGCTATAAGTAATGGACTGTGAACTTAGTTTTACTTTGAACTATCTTATTTCTCTTGTTGCTGTTAGTTGCCATTGAGTTGACTCCAATTCATAGTGACCATATGTACAACAAAATAAAATCCTGCATCATCCTGCCCTCCCGATCCTCTACCATCGACAAAATCTCTGCTATGTTTAAGTCTATTGTTACAGTCATTGTCTAACTTTGTTGTTGCTACTTATGTCATATGTTGTTTTTGTTGTTGGTTGTGTCATATACTCTTGTTAGGTGCCGTTGACTCAAGTATGACTCATAGTGACCCTATGAACAACAGATCTGAACCCTGTCCTGTCTTGTGCCATCCTTATAATTTTTGATACTGAGCCTGTTGCTAAAGTCACTCTGCCAATCCATCATGTTGAGGGGGCACTGTCTTCCTCTATTTTGATGACCCAATTTGGCAGCCCATGGGATAGTCAATACTCTCCTCTAATACCACAGCTCAAAGGCATTGATTCTTTACCTGCCATCCTTTTCCACTGTCCAGCTTTCATAGCAAGTAATTGTCATGGTGGTGGTAATATGCTATCAAGTCAGAACCAATCCGTAGTTAACACTCCAATGGGTTTTAAGAGGCATTAAATCTCACGAGAGGAAATTGTCCATCCTATTCCCACTGAGCAGCTAGCTGGTGGATTTCAACCATGTGCCCTTGGAATTGGAGCACACATTTTTAACACTAGGCTACCAGAGGTCTCTAGGTACTTACTTACCTATATGCAAATTTTGTGTTTTAACTCTTTTCATCTGCAGTCACTAGTTCAGGCAATCAAATATATTCTTGAGATGGTTTCTTAATTCAAGAGAGATAAACTCAAGATCATGGACTTATTTATAGGTTATCCTAAAACCCTAGTTAAGTTATAACATAAACCTCAGAAATAGTCATATTTGGAGAAAAAATGATGGGAGAAATCATTCCTAAATCTCTTGGGTCTCTATTCTGATTCCCTCTCATCTTCCATTTAAGAAAAAAATTAAATGAATGACTTAATAGAAAAAGAATGTATACCTTTCTTACCTAACTCTCTAGCTTGATCTTGAATAGGAAAAATCAATATATTCACGTAATTAGTTATGGAGTTAAGGGAAATACATTCAGGCTTGCTTTGCAAGGAACAGATACAGAATAAACCTGCTCATATCAGAAATAAGATTAACTGAAATATCCATAACTTAAAATTTCTAAAAAAATAAAATAAGAATGGAGTATGCAAGACTTGTGAAGAACACATTTTAATGACTTACTTTTGGAAATAAGAGATAATATGCTAGTAAACATTTTTAGGAATTCTAAGGCAAAAAGAACTGTGAAGCTTAAAAATAAAGCTGAATGCAAGGGATCCCAAAAGAGATATACTAGACTAAAAATAGAATAATAAAGGAACTGATAGGGATACAGAAAGAAATAAACCAAACAAATGTGAACCATTAAAGAAGGTAAAAATCCCACATAGACAACAGTAAAGCTGACATTAAAGTAAGCCTCATTTGTAGGACAAACTTGAAAACACACACACACACTCCCCAAAAGAGGGAAAAACTAAGACCTGAAAATATAAGAGCAAGTAACGGGTATTGAATACAGGAACCAAAATACCAGGCATATGGATAAATTATACTCTGATGATAACATGTAGTGATTAACTATAAAAAGAGTAAATTGTTTCCCAAAATAAATGGTGAATTGAGTTTGAAGAAAAATTTAATATTGTGATTTTAATTTAATATTTAATTTAAAATTTAATATTGATTGAGAATATACTGCATCATAAAGAACCCAGCAATCTTTCAGGAAGAAGAAATTGCTGCCACTTATAAAAGGAAATGTAACCTCAGGCTTGTTTCAAATATTTTAGCAACTTTCACGTACAGTAGATGATACTTAGTACTTGAGGGTAAATGTGTGGGAGTAAAGTCTATAATCAGCCTGCTTGTCACTCAAAAATGAAATAGAATCCCAGCCTAAAGTCGGCTAGAAGTTAAGAAAAGATAACCATTGCTTTCTTTCCTTAAAAATTTACTGATGATAAATTCCAGCTAAATTTAAAAGATTTATCCATTTTTTAAAAAAATTACATATAGAAAATTCGTACAAAGAGGAAAGTTAGAGTGAGCAGCAAATGTATTTGTTGTTGTTGTTATGTGCCGTCCAGTCGTTTGCGACTCAGAGAGACCCTATGTACAACAGCCCTAAACCCTGATCTATCCTGTGCCAATCGCATTGCCTCTGACACACCCATCCCGATTACCCTAGTCACTGAATCAATCCACCTCATAGAGGGTCTTCCCCTCCTGCGCTTTCCCTCTACTCTACCCAGCATGATGTCCCTCTCTAACGACTTGTCTCTCCTTGCAACATGTCCAAAGTATGTCAGACGAAGCCCCAGAATCCTTGCCTCCAAGGAGTAGCCTGGTTTAACCCTCTCTAGGATGAATTTGTTTGTTTTCTTGGCAGTCCAGGGTACATTCAATACTCTTCTCCAGCAAATGTATTTAAATATGAATAATAATTCTATGTGAAAGAGAAAACATATACTAAGGCTCTTGGGGGAGCTAGTTTAGATATTATGAAAATAATAATTTTACAAAGTCCAAGCAGTAATTATAAAAGAAAATAGGAGACGCACAAGCATAGACTATGAGATGTCTTCATCTTTTATATGCAGGGGAAAAAAAGTAATATTTTTTATTTGATTTGGTTTTAGAAATTGGTAAGTTGAGAAATAGACTTTTTTAAAAATTATTATTAAATTTCATTAGTTTTAATGAAGATTTACAGATTTTAGGTTCTCATTCATTCATTGTTGCACTGTTTTCTCTACCCTCCTCCCCAGTTCGTTCTTCTTACCCCCTGAATGTCTGCTTTAATTGTCCAATTGCTACAGTGCTTGTCAAAGCCAGTTCTGATTAATCTCCTTTGTCAGTGTGTCCTTTACCATTCCCTATCACTCCTCCCTGAGAGAGACTTCCCCCTGATTCATAAGGAAAAGGGGATGGCATATTCTCTTAGCTACTTCCTGCTGAAAAGGGACGCTATGGGTTTCAGGGTGAAGATCTTCTCTCATTACTCTAAAGGGCCCCTTTGACAATAGGAAACACATAGACTATTATGGAGATTGATTTTGGAATTTAGATGCACTATTATCAATTGTGCTTAGCCGTACATGTTCATATCCTTGAAGATGTATCATGGAGGTGTTGCAACCCAGAAGACACAAATTTAACTAACATGTTAAAAGTACATGAGTCAAAAATTAACAAGCAATAATATTCCTAGTAGAGGTTCTAGTAGTAGCACAAATCAAGTTACAGAGGGAAGGAGAAATAGAATTTTAAGTTATTTAATATTAGACTAGCAATCACTTGGAAAATTAAAAGGAGATTGAGTTTTTGCAAGCTTAATGTTTGTTACTCTTGTCAGGTGCCATCGATCAGCCCTGACTCGTACCAGCAACCCGAAGGATACGCTGCTTGTTCCTGTGGCACCATCACAATCTGTGTTGTGTGTAAGTGTGTTGTTGCAGCTGTATTGTTCCAGCTCCGTGAAAGCCTTCCTCTTAGCTCATCCTCCACATTACCAGTGTAATGAATGTCTTTCACTAGGGACAGACCCCTCACGATCACATGTCCAAAGTATGTGAGAAAAAGTTTCACAATCCTTGCTTTTACAAGGAAAATTCTGGCTACACTTCTCCCAAGACAGATTCATTTGTTCCTTTGAAAGTATATTAAATATTCTCTGATAATACCATACCTCAAAGGTAAGAATTATTCGGTCTTCCTAACTTACTGTCCATTTTTTTAACATGCATGTTAAATGTTTGAAAATATGACTTTGATCAGGCACTACTTAGCCATTAAAGGGATTTATTGCAGTTGGTGAGGGTAAAAAATTAAGCAAGTGGTTATGGGAGGATAAGCCAGAAAACAAACACATAAAATCAGAAATTTTTACTAATTAATTATATAAAACCTCTAACAATTACTTACAATGATTACAGTTATTATTTAAAGTGAGTACAATGTTGTGAGTAACAGGATACTTACTATCCATACATATGCAAATAAAACTTGTTAGTGCTACTATCATTTAAATTCATGTACCAACAACCAAAGCTAAAGAAGAGGAAATAAAAGATCTCTATCAACTCTTCCAGTCCAAAATTGATGGAATATGCAGCCAAGATTCACTAATAATAATAATGACTGGAATGCAAAATTTGAGACACAGAAAAAGGACCAGTATGGATTGAAGCTCAATGTCAAGAAGACAAAGATTCTCACCACTGACCAATTGACAGCATCAGGATGGATGGTGAAGAGTTTGAGATTGTTAACATCTTTAGTCTGCTTGGCTCCATGGTTAACACACTTGGCACCAGTAGCCAGGAAATAAAAAAATGTATTGCGGTGGGAATGTCTGCTGTTAGGGAACTCTCCAGGGTACTGAAGAGCAATGGTGTCATTGTGGAGACTAAGGTGCATCTGGTACAGGCTATGGTCTTTGCAATCACTTGTTATGCATCAGAGAGTTGGACAATGACTAGGGAAGATAGAAGGAGAATTGAAGCCTTTGAGCTGTGGTGCTGGAGAAGAGTATTGAATGTACCCTGGACTGCCAAGAAAACAAACAGATTCATCCTGGAGAGGGTTAAACCAGGCTGCTCCTTGGAAGCAAGGATTCTGAGGCTTCGTCTGTCATACGTCATACTTTGGAAATGTTGTAAGGAGAGACAGGTCCTTGGAGAGGGACATCATTCTTGGGAGGGTGGAGGGACAGCACAGAAGAGGAAGACCCTCTATGAGGTGGATTGATTCAATGACTGGGGTAATCGGGATAGGTGTGTCAGAGGCAGTGCGATTGGCACAGGACAAAGCAGGGCTTAGGGCTGTGGGACATATGGTCGCTATGAGTCGCAAGTGACTCAACGGCACATGGCAACAACAACAGTCAGAAAATAAAGACGAAGACAATGAGGCTGGAGATAGAATAGTAGGATTTTGTTCAATCAATGATTAATTCGTTGCAAATAACATTTATTAAAAACATAAATTATGACTATACATGTGGACTTCATCTGGTAAACTAACAGGATTTGGATTGATTACGTCTGGGGATGGAATGAAGAGTGAAGCTATGAAAACCAGGCCAGGTACTGAGTGTGGGACAGTCTATCAACTACTTATGCACAAGTTCAAATTGAAGCTGAGGAAAATTGAATCCCCAAGAACCAAAATATGAACTTGAGTCTATCCCATCTGAATTTAAAAAGCATCTTAAGACCAAGTTTGAGGCATTAAACACTAATGCATGAAGACCAAACTAGCTGTTGAATGATATAAAGGATATAATGCATGTAAAAACAAAAGGACTTTACAAAGACAGAGGAGGAAGTAAAGACAAAAATAGATGCTAGAAGAGATTCTGAATATTGCACTAGAACACTGAGAAGCCAAAACAAAGGGAAGAAATGAGGACATTAAAGAGTTGAACAGAAGATTTCAAAGGACAGCACAAGAAGACAAAGCAAAGTATTACAATAAAATGTGCAAAGAGCTGGAGTCAGAAAACTGAAAGGGATAAAGTAGATTGGCATTTCTCAAGCTGAAGGAACTGAAGAACAAATTCAAACATTGAGTTGAAATGCTTAAACATGCTATAGACTTAATCTTGAACGATACAGCAAACATCAAAAGAAGCTGGAGGGAATACCCAGAGTCATTATACCAAAAAAGAATTGGCTGTCACAGAACAATTTCAGGAGCACCATATGATCCTGAAGCAATGGTATTGTTGTTGTTGTTTGATGCCGTCGAGTCATAGATGACTCATAGCGACCCTATGAACGAACGGCCTGAGCACTGTTCGTACATAGAGCTTCCGGAGGCAAGCCCTTTTGGAAGTGGATGCCGCTCCTGCTTCCAGGCTTGATTTAGTGGGGAAGCTCCAGCCAACACTGTCCACCATTGGTGCCCATTACCATGATTGGCACATCACTGTCACAGTCTTCAGCATCACAGCAACCATGAGTTACCTCTGTACAGCAATGCACAGACCAGTGCTGTACCACCTAGAAGAATGGAAGCAATGGTGATGAAGGAAGAAATTTAAGCTGCTCTGAACGAATTGGCAAAATTAAGGCCTCAGGAATGCCAACTGACATATTTCAACAAGTAAATGCAACCCTGGATGTGCCAAGATACTGGTGGACAGTTACCTAGCCATCTGGCCAGAAGAGTTATTTATTCACATTCCACCAAAAGATGATCTAACAGAAGGCAGACATTCACATTCCCAAAAAATGATGATCTAACAGAAGGTAGACATGATCAAACAATACTACCAATATTACCTGCAAGAAAATTTTGCTGAAGATTATAAAAAAATGACTAGAATATACAAAGAGCTCCCAGTAATACAAGCTGGGTTTAGAAGAGTCCGTGGCACTAGGTTTATCACTGATGATGTCAGATGGATCCTGGCTGAAAGTATAGAGTACCAGAAAGATATCTTTTTGTATTTTATCAACTATGCAAGATATTTGACTGTGTGGATAACAACAAATTGTTGCTGACATTGAAAAGAAAAGGAAAGTTTATTCAACACCTATACCTAGACCAAGAAGCTGTTGTCTGAACAGAAAAAAGGAACTCTGCATGGCTCAACATCAAGAAAGGAGTGTATCAGAGATGTATCTCTTCTCCATTTCTTTTCAATCTACATGCAGAACAGATCATCTGAGAGGCTGATTTTTATGAAGCCGAATGTGGCATCAGATTTGGAGGAAGACTCATCAAAAGCCTGCATTATACAGATGATGCAATCTTGCTCCCTGACACTGAGAAGGACTTGAAACGTTTGCTGTAAAAAAATCAAGGACTGCAGGCTTCAATATGGATTGCATCTCAACACCAAGGAAGCAAAGATCTTCACTACTGGGTCAGTAGGCAGCATCATGACAGATGGAGAAAAAATTGAAGTTGTTAATGATTCCATCTTGTTCTGATCCACAATCCACACTCATGGCAGCAGTCAGGAAATCAAAAGGTGAGTTGCATTGGGGAAATCTGCTGTTGGTTTGCATGCAAGGTTTAGATAGATACATAGTTTCATTTATATACATTTTGCTTAATATACTCCTTTCTTCACATTGTGTTTCATGAAATCATTTATGTATATTGTGTTTTATGTGCAATAGTGTGCTTGTACCAGTTTACCCATTCACCTATTAAAAAAATTATCACTGTATTTTTGCTGTCAGAGAGTTCTCCAGAGTGCTAAAGAACAAACATATCAGTCTAGAGATGAAAGTGTGCCTAATCCAGGCCATGATCTTCTCAATTGCTTCCTATGCATTTGAGAGCTGGACAGTAATTAAGGATGACAGAAGAAGACACAAAACCTTTGGGTTGTGGTGCTGGAGAAGAATATTGAACATTTCAAGGATTGCCTGGAGAACAAATAGGTTTGTCCTGGAAAGGGCAAAACCAAGTTGATCCTTGGGAGCAAGGATTTTGAAACTCTATCTCATATACTTTGGGCATCTTATCAGGAAGGACTAGTTCTTGGAGAAGGACATCATGCTAGGAAGGGTGGAGGGACAGCATAGGAGAGGAAGATCTTGAATGACATGGGTTGACACAGTGACAATGATAATGGGGTCAGCTGTGTTGGAGGTGGTGAGCTTGGCAGGGTTCAGAGCCATTGTTCCTAGGGTCCCTATGAGTCATAGGTGACTCAGTGACACATAAACATCAAGAAGAATGGATATTTAAAATATAACTGATTAATGATTCCTGTATTGGAGAAAATAGAAATTAGATATACCCTATTACTAAGAAAAGATTTTAAAATATTTTCCCTGCCTGGAATGCTTTCCTCAGGGTTTTTTTCTTCATGTTTTCTCACTCCTTCCAAATAGCCAGAAGCATTTGAAAAAATTCCTATCTCTCTCATCAAATGTGAGCTATATACAGGTCTCCCCCTCTTCTCCCTTCTCATTTTGGCTTTGCTACTCTGATCTGTGGCCCTACTCCTTTTTTTTTTTTTAAATTTAGGTTGTTTATTTTTTATTTCAATGAATATCTACAGAGATTTTGGGGTTCCATTCATTCATTGTTGCACCCTTCTCCCTGTACACCCCCCCCCATTTGCTCCTCTCCTTGAAAAGCAAAAGAAAAACTCCCTCATTGGTACACAATCCTACTTCTTAGTTAAAGGCAAACATTTAATGTACTGATTGTTAGTTTGTTAAGCTTCTGTCTCTCTCTTTTAAAACATTGATTAAAAAGTCTGATACTTCAAAATTCACCTAGAAGAAAGTAGATTTAAGGGTCTTGTCGAATTACAATGAGCAAAAAAGGAAAGTATTGTTATGTTGCTAAGCACTGAATATCCCATGGACTGCCAAAACAACAAAACATATGTCTGGGAGAAAGTGTAGCCAGGGTGCTCGTTGGAATCAAAGATGACACAGTTCATATACTTTGGACATGTTGGTAGGAGGAGTTATTTCTTGAAGAGGGACGTCACACTTTGAAAGGTGAAGGGCCGATGAAGGAGAAGAAAGCCATCAATCAGGTGCATTGACATGGTGACTGCAGCAATAAAGAGGTTTGAGCTTGTCAGAGGTTATGAGGATGGCACAGAGGGAAGAGGATTCAGATCTGTTGTTTATAGGGTTGGAATGCTTTGTACTGAACCAGATGACACCTAACAACCAGTGCCGTGCAGTTAGTCCTGAATTTATTCTGTTTAACAGAAAGAAATATTACTCAGTTCTGTTTGTAACATTCTCACCAGACCAAGTTTGTTTAAACTTGTTTGTTTAGCCTTCATGGGAGTTTACCTGGTGGAGAGTCTTTCTCTTTCTCAATGACTTTCTACCAAAACCATGATGTCCTTTCTTAAGACAGATCCCTCCTGATAACAAGTCCAGAGTACATGAGACAGTTTCCCTCAGGCACACCTGACTTACAAGACTGATTTCTTGGCTTTTTAAAACCTTAAAGTGTTCTTTTGCAGTGCATTTTCCCAAAGCAATGCTTTGCATGATTTCTTGTTTACTCCTTTCATGAACATTGACTGTTGATTCAAGCAAAATGAAAACCTTGTTAACTTCCATGTTTCCCCCACTTATCATGATATTACTTATTGCTATAATGGGGATTTTTGTTTTCTTTATGTTGAGGTATAATCTGTATCATGTTGTTGTTGTGTACTGTCGAGTCAAGTTGGAACTAAGCCGTAGCTGACCCTCTGGTAGGTTTTCAGAGGCATGAGATGAGATTGCCCATCCTTCTTCTGCAGAGCAGCTGGTGGATTCACACTGCGTGCCTTTGAGATTGCAGTGGAGTTTCACACCACTAGGCTACCAGAGCTCCCTATTCCTCCTGTGTTGAAGGTTATAGACTTTGGTCTTTATCAGTAAGTGCTTCAAATCTTCACTTTCAGGAAGCAAGCTTATGTCGTCTGTATATCACTAAGCTGAAGAAAATGTAATAATTACATTCTGAATAAAAGGGATTAGAATGTACTAAAAAAAGAAGATAAGCAATTTAATAAATAGTTATAACTATTGCAGACATGGACAAGGCTGGCATTCAGGATGATAGAATGGAGTGAGAGGAGTGAAAATATTTCTTACTGTTATGGTAAACTTGAACTAGAGCTCCAATAAAAGGCAGGCTCCATCTGAGCGGGGCTATTTTTCTGTTTCAATCATTGCTCAATCACCAACACTAGAACAGGGCCCAACACATTCCATCAGCTCTCTGTATCTGCTGAATGAGTGAATACATGCACGAATGCAAGTGTAATAGAATTCTAAATGGAGATGCCAAGGAGCTAGAAATAGTATGGGGCGTTGAGGGGAAATATGTCAATACATAAAGTGGAAATACAGGTTCTCTGAAGAAAATTTGGAAACTATGATTATGATAATAGTGATAATGACAATAATAAACCATGATGCAGAGGAAATTTCTTCCAAATATCAGAGTGTATAATCTTTATATATATATATCAGAAAAAACCCTACCTTACACTGTATTTGTATATATAGTTCATAATCTCCTGTTTTCAGTCCGTATTTGTACCTTTCACAGTCAGTACATATTTACTGACATTGTTTGAAAAGATGGCATATTATGTCATTGCATAGGTCTTATTAAATATTTTGTTTGTTGATATTTTTTTTCTTTTTACTAGACTTTCTGTTAGTGAAATCTTCCATACATTTTACATTTCCCTTAGGACGTATTTTTCAGAAGTAAAATACTCAAACTAAAATAACTGAAACTGCATATATTTAAGGTAAGGAGTATCACCAAGTGTTCACCCAGAAGGATAAACTTCCACTAACAATTTATGAGAATGCATTCGTCTCCAATACAAACTATTAGATTTTTTTCTTTCTTTTGCTTTGAAACTTTTAAAATAATGTCACTTTATATGAGAACACTTTGCAAAAAGTTGTTTTTTACTAAAAGTAGGAGAAATTAGGTACCTCTGTAATGTATTAATGGCTTTATGTAAGCGAGAACATATTTTTCTTAGAAATACAAATTATATTTTTTTTAATATATGATTCTAATTTTTGGAACTCAAAGAAATCCTATTCTCATTCAATGTTATGCTGATTCAATTAGGACAGCTACTTTATTCTTTGTAAAGTCAGAACAATAAATCTCTCCTCTATGAAATTTGAAAATAATATTAAGATGCAAAACATACTAAAACAAAGACATTTAAGTAAATCTAAATTGGAAAAATTTTAGAAAAATGAAATTTCATACATTTTCCTTGGAAATATTGGTAAGTTCTCACTCTTATTACATCTCATCTTTAGTATTTGAGTGTTTTCTCTGCAGTTAGTAATACATTAAGCTGATGTGTCAGTATATGGTTTTTGCCCCCTTTTCATATTATGTATCTTCTCTCCTGAGGAAAATAGGCACCTGTGATTCTAAAGGGCACCAGTCCATTTTCAAGCAAGTCAATGCTGTAAGTGATGGTCTTACTATTGGAGATTGATGTGAAAGAAGTAAACTCTTCCCGTCTCATAAACGGTGAGGTGTGAAACTTTAGTTATGCCAGCAGGAGACGTTTACTGCTGACTGATGTGGTCTATCATCAGAAATGCTATGCGAGCCAAAAAAGAAAGATTACCAGACCAAGGATGTGAAGAGTTTTTCCTTTAGTCTATTAAAATACTTTGTTTTGTAGTCACAATTCGAAGAAATATATTTGACAAAATGGAATTAGTAAATAGTGGATCCTGTTATCACACAAGGGACTGAGTGAGTAAAGTCTTCATTTAAGTATAAGAGTCTGGAATTAAGAATAACTTTGAGGGGACAGGAATGAGAATGAATCAGCTATAACATCTATGTTATGGCTCGGAAAATTCTTTAATGCCCAGAACAAGTTGTTGTTGTTGTTATGTGCCGTCGAGTCGTTTGCGACTCATAGCGACCCTATGCACAACAGCCCTAAACCCTGCTCTATCCTGCGCCAACCGCACTGCCTCTGACACACCCATCCCGATTACCCCAGTCACCGAATCAATCCATCTCATAGAGGGTCTTCCCCTCCTGCGCTGTCCCTCCACCCTCCCAAGCATGATGTCCCTCTCCAAGGACCCGTCCCTCCTGGCAACATGTCCAAAGTATGTCAGAAGAAGCCCCAGAATCCTTGCCTCCAAGGAGTAGCTTGGTTTAATCCTCTCCAAGATGAAACTGTTTGTTTTCCTGGCAGTCCATGGTACATTCAGTACTCTTCTCCAGCACCATAGCTCAAAAGCATCCACTCTCCTTCTGTCCTCCCTAGTCATTGTCCAACTCTCTGATGCATAACAAGTGATTACAAAGACCATGGCCTGTATCAGGCGCACCTTAGTCTCCAGAGAGACACCGTTGCTCCTGAGTACTTTAGAGAGGTCCCTAACAGCAGACTTTCCCATCGCAATACGCTTTTTGATTTCCTGACTGCTGGTGCCAAGAGTGTTGACTGTGGAGCCGAGCAAACTGAAGCTGTGAACAATCTCAATCTCTTCGCCATCCATCCTGACACTGCCAATTGGTCCAGTGGTGAGAATCTTTGTCTTCTTGACATGGAGCCTCAGTCCATACTGAAGGCTGCAGTCCTTGAAACTTCGCAGCAAGTGCATGAGGTCCTCCTCAGTTTCAGCAAGGAGGGTTGTGTCATCTCCATGATGCAGATTGCTAATAGATCTTCCACCAATCCTGATGCCACAATTCTCCTCATAGAGCCCAGCTTCTCGGATAATCTGCTCTGCATACATGTTGAAAAGGTATGGAGACAGGATGCATCCCTGGCGTACACCCTTCCCAATTTTGAACCATGCAGTGTTACCCTGCTCTGTTCTGACTATTGCCTCTTGGTCCAAGTATAGGTTTCGCATTAGCACAATTAAATGTTCTGGGATTTTAGACAAAAGAAAAGAAGGAATGGGCTAAAGGTTTATATCTGGGTATACCTCATTTTATTGTACGTTTACAGTTACTATGTGTGTTCTACACATAGAATGCTTGTTGCAATCCAAATTCCTAGCACTGTTTTTCCAATCGCATGTTCTCACTTCGTGTCTTTGTGTCATATTTTGGCAGTCTCCCCAGTGCTCCAAACTTTTCTGTGTGCTATTTCACATTTAATATAGTAGGGTCTTCTCTGACAACACAGTTCGGATATTCTTTTTTTTTTGTTTGTTTTTTGTTTTGTTTTTTCATCCTTATTCATTGTCAAACTTTGAGATGCATAGGAAGCAATTGAAAATACCATGGCTTGGATCAGGTGCATCTTTATTAAAGACAAGTGTAGACTCTATTTATTAGAACAGCTTTATGTTTACAGAAAAGGCCAGGAGAAAAATATGAAAATATCCATACTCCTCACCCTTAGTTTCCCCTATTGCTTAATATCTTGCATTTTTGTGCTAGATTTGTTAAAGTTAATGAACCAATACTGATAAACCTTAATTAACTAAGGTCCATAATTATATTGTTGTTGTGTTCCTTCGAGTTGGGGCAGAAACATCACTGACCCTCCCATGTATTTTCAGAGGCAGTAAATTCCCCATTCTTCTCCTGTGGAGCAGCTGGTAGGTTTGAACCAAGAGATTTTGGGATTGAGGCACAATTTCTTACCACATAGACCAAAAGACTATGAATTCAGCACACAAAATAATTATCCACTTATCTGATGTCAAGAAGGGTGGTTTCACTGACCTAGCAATGAATGCACTGTGCTTTAAGTTTTCATCTCTCTCTCCATCTCACCAAGATCCTGGCAACCACTAAACTTTTTATTGCCTCTTTAACTTTTCCTTTTCCAAAATGTCATAGAGATGAAGATACAGTAGATTTTCTTTCAGACTGGCTTCTTTCACCTAGCAGTATGAATTTAGGATTCTTCCATGTCTTTTAGTGACTTGATACCTCTTTTATTTTTGTCATCAAGTAATATCCAATTATTCGAAATTTTATTATTGTATTTTTGTCCTTATGTTATCTTCTAGGAACTTTTAGTTTTAATATTGAGGTCATTGTTTATTTTAACTTAGTTTTAATGTATCATATGAAGTTTGGTTCCTGTTTGATTTTTTTCAATGAATGTCTAGTTTTGCCAGCACCAATTACTAAAGAGACTTTCTCTTATCCACTGAATTGACTGTGACCCCTTGTGGAAAATCAGCTACTCCAAGATGGATAGATTTATGTGTGGGTTCTCAATTCTAGTCCAGGGGTCTATGTGTCTGTCACTGAAGCAGTATCAGACAATTCTTTATAGTTTTTGTTAAAAAATTTTGTACACCCCTGGGTAAGTTTATTCTTAGCAATTTTACCATTTATAGGGCTATTGCAAGTGGTGTTTTTTTAATTTACTTTTTGGAGTTCTTGTAGATGTAAAGAACCTCAACTGTATTAGTGTTTTAACCTTGTAATCTGCCAAACTGATGGATTATTCAATTAGGTTCAGAACTTTTTGCGGAGGTCACTGGGATTTAAAAATATTAAATTTAATTTTATATTGTTTTGCCTGCAAGATTCATGTACACTGTGCTTCATTCACATACACTGGGCTACACACATTCTTTCATTCAATGTGTTTCACACAATCACATATATATATATTGTGACACATATATTGTGATATATATATTGTGTTTTATGAAGCCAATCACTTTTGATGTGTAGGATTGTGTCATCTATAAACTGAAATAGTTTTACTTCTTTTCTTTCAATTTTTTTTTTGTTAGGTGCTGTCAAGCTAAATAGTTATGGTGAGTCTATGAACAATGGATTTGAACCTTGCCCTGTCGTTCCCCATCCTCACCATGGCCGTCATGCTCAAGCATATTGTTGTCAGTGTGCACTGTGCACTGTATCAGTGCACCTTGTTGAGGATCTTCTTTTCTTTATATAACCTTCTACCTTT
Organism: Elephantulus edwardii; assembly: GCF_000299155.1. Taxonomy (NCBI): domain Eukaryota; kingdom Metazoa; phylum Chordata; class Mammalia; order Macroscelidea; family Macroscelididae; genus Elephantulus; species Elephantulus edwardii. The sequence continues at coordinate 3,773,074 of NW_006399920.1, read as the reverse complement.
CCCTGCATAAGGTTGTTGCTAAGGATTGGCCTCTCCTGACAGCATGCATGATAATAGCATGTTAGACCAAACTACACCATCCCTTTCCTATAAGGAGCATATTGGTTGCAATTCTTCCATAATAGAGCTACTCCAGAAACTCTCTGTATGAACAGTGCTCAGACCTTTCGTTCATAGGGTCGCTATGAGTTGTCTATGACTCGACGGCACCTAAGAAGAACAACAACATATGTGTCAGAGAGCTGGACAATAACTAAGGAGAATAGAAAGAGAATTGATGCCTTTGAGCTGTGGCATTAGAGAAGAGTATTGAATATACCATAGACTGATAAGAAAACAAACAGGTTAATCCTGGAGAGGGTTAAACCAGGCTGCTCCTTGGAGGTAAGGATTCTCAAGTTTCATCTGACATACTTTGGACATGTTGCAAGGAGGGACCAGTCCTTGGAGAAAGACGTCATGCTTGGGAAGGTGGAGGGACAGCGCAGGAGAGGAAGACTGTGAGGTGGAATGATTCAGTGACTGGGGTAATTGGGGTAGGTGTGTTGGAAACAGTGCGATTGGCACAAGATAGAGCAGGGTTTAGGGCTGTTGTACATAGGGTGGCTATGAGTGCAAGCAACTAGACGGCACATAACAATGATCATGAATTTGCCTATTGGTGCAATGGTGAGTATTTTTGTTTTCTTGATGTTAAGCTGTAACCCATATTGAAGGCTATAGTTCTGAATCTTTGGTAAAACGTCAAATTCTTCAATTTCTTCAAACAAAGTTGTGTCTTCTACATAATACAGATTGTTAATGATCCTTCCTCCAATCTTCTTTCTCAGTATAGTCCTTCTAGAATGATTTGCTCAGCATACAGATTGAATAAGTGTGGAGAAACATACAACCATGAGACATACCTTTTCTGATTTTAAATCTTACTTCCTTTTTTGGTCTTATTTTTCTTGCCAAGGCTTCTAGTACAATATGGAATAAGAGAGGCGATAATGAGCATTTTTTTTCTCCTCTCACATTATCAAATGGGAAGTTCTTAGTCTTCATTCATTGAAATAATGTTAATTGTTTTTATAGGGAGCAGGAAGAAGTACACAGAGTCACTGTACAAAAAGAGTTAACACAGAAGAATGTAATGAAACATCAATCATATGGCCAAGAGGCAAAGGTGATGAAGGACAAAGCTCAGCTGTTCTGAAGAAATTGGCAGAAAATAAGGCATCAGGAACTGATGACATAGAAACTAACATAATTCAACAAGCAGATGTTGTCCTGAATGTGCTCACCAAGAAATCTGGAAGACAGCCATCTGACCAGCTGCTGGGAGATAACTATATTTATTCCCTTTCCAGAAAAGGATGATCCACTTGTGTGGAAATTATTGAACAGTATCACTAACATCACACACAAGCAAAATCTTGCTGAAGATTATTTCTAAATGACTGAAACAGTACATCAACAGAGAACTATCGGAAGTACAGGCTGTGTTCAGAAGAGTCTTAAGTACTTATATCCTTGCCTATATCAGATGGATCTTGGCTGAAAGTAGAGAGTACAAGAAAAATGTCTTTCCGTGTTTTATGGACCATGCAAAGATGTTTGACTGCATGGAACACAAGAAATTGTGGCTAACCTTGAAAATAATGGGAATCTCAGAACACCTGGTTGTGCTCATATGAAACCTATATTTGAACCAGGAGGCAGTCGTCAGAGAAAGGAAATGCTGCATGGTTCAAAATCAGGAAAGGAGTACATCAGGGATGCATCCTGTCTCCATAACGTTCCAATCTATATACATAACAGATCATATGGAAGCTGGTCATTAGAGGAGGAATGTGGCAACAGAATTGGAGGGAGAGTCACCACTAAGTTGTGTTGTGTAAATGACACAACCTTGCTAGCTAAAACTGAGGAGGATCTGAAGCATCTTCTGCAGAAAGTAAAAAGCTGGACAATGAATAAAGATGACAACAGAATAATCGATGCCTTTAAGTTGTGGTGCTGGAGAAGAGTGTTGGACATACCATGGACTACTAAAAGAACAAACAGATCTTTTCCGGAGAGGGTGAAACCAACTTGTTCTTTGGAGACAAAGATTTTGAAGCTCTGTCTCACATATTTTGGGCATGTTGCCAGAGGGGACCAGTCCTTGGAGAGGGACATCATACTTGGAGGGGGAAAGGAGAATGCAGAAGAGGAAGAGCCTGGATGAGATGGTTTGATACAATGACTAGGGTAATAAAGAAAGATGTGTCAGAGATCGTGAGATTGGCTCAGGATAGGACAGAGTTCAGAGTTATTGTGCATAAGGTTGCTATGAGTTGCAGGTAATGTGAAGGCACATAACAACAACAACAACAACAACAACAACAGTGGTGTAGTTCATAGGGAGTTGTACTGTTAACCCAAAGATAGTGCTTCCCTAGAAGTTCAAAACCAACAGCCGTTCTTCAGGAGAAAGATTGAAAATCTCCATCTATCTGATTTACACCCTCTGTTGAAGAGTTAGTTTTGAGTTTATTACAATTCAACAAAAATGAGACAGAGTCTTCATTACTATTTTACTCAGAGTTTTGTTCAGGAAACAGAGTTGAGTTTCAACAAATGCCTTTTCTATATTAATGGAAATGATTATGTGATTCTATTACTTTATTTGTGCCATGGATTATATTGACTGAATTTCTAAAGTTAAATCATCTTGGATTCTTTGTATGACTTCAACTTAATCATGATATTGATCTTAATATGCTGTTGAATTATGCTAACTAGTATTTTTTGTTAGAATACTTGTATCTATATTCTTGATGATTACTGATTTTGTAATATTCTTTCACTGTGTAATGTCATTACTTGACTATTATGACTAGGATAATGCTTTATGCCAGTTATCTCTTATTTGCTATCTTTGTTGCCTATATTTTTACTTTCAACATATTTCTGTCCTTATAACTAAAGTTTCCTCTTGTATACAACATTGATTTGGTTTTGAAAATTTCTACTTATTCAGTGAAGTACCGTTGTTGTCAACAGACATTAGATTGGGCCCTTACTCATGATAATGTGATGTTATTAGAATAAAATACTGCTCAGTCTAACCTTAATCCAATGATCTAACAAACAAATCAATCAATCAACACAATATTGCTGTTGAGTTAGAACCAACTCAGTTGACTTTTCAGTAGGTTTTTTTGGAGGTTGTATCACAGGAGGAGGACACTTACCTTTCTCTGTCGTAGTACGTGGTGGATTCGAACGACCAGAGAGGCGTTGTTTTGGGGTTAGCAGTGCTGCTCCCTGAAGATTATGCCACCACAGCTCCCCTCCAGGGATCAGCCATGACTAATTCTCAGAAGTAGGTTTAAAACCTTTGTATTATGTCTTTTAGTCTAGAGGCCTGTTGAAAAGTTTGCTTTTTTTTTAAAACCACTGTCTTGCCATTTGTTCTTTTTTGTTGTTGTTGTTGTTTTCTTTGTTTCCACCTGTGGATTAAAGAAATATTTTTAGAGGTTATGGGTGGGATGTTATACTTGGGAATGTCACCAGGGCACATCATTATTTTCAAAGGGTGATTTGTGTTTTAGTCTGGGTTCTTTAGAGGAGTAAACCCAGTGAAGTATAAGAAAAATTTATTTCAGGGATATGGCTTATACAATTGTGAGGAACTGGCTTACACAATTATAAGTCCCAAATCAGTGAGTCTGGGAAAAGGGTGAAGATTTCTGGTTTGCATGGCTATAATGGCTTATAAATGCCAACTCTGCAGGTCAGGCTGCATATTGGAGGCCTTACTGGCTCACAGAGTTGTTGTTGTTAGGTGTTTTTGAGTTTACAGTTATCCACAGTGACCCTATGAACATAGATTGAAACCTTGTCCAATCCTACACCATCTTGATGACTGACGTTGGCAAATACAAATCTGCAGGCCAGGTGGTGGATTCATGTGCCAAGGTGATGGGAAGAATGTAGAGTTGAGGAAAAGAGAGAGCTTTATGAGAACATAAATTCATATAGAAGAGGCAGTCCACATCTCTGGAGAAACAGCCCTTTCAACTACTAGATTAATTATGTCAAATCACAGAATGAAAGCGTTTATACAGTGTTGCAAACCACCGAGATTCATGACCTAGCCTCATTGACAGCTATCATTAGAGTCACAATTTGGGAGCTGGCTTAAACATCCCTTTTGAGAAGAAATAAATTAAGTTACTGAGTATCAAATGAAACCACAAAGGATCCCCTACACATAGAAACCATTACCATTGTGAGAAAAGAATTAATCTTCCTGATAAACTGGGATCCGGGTAAAGAATAAGGTGATTGCTGCTACACTTTTTTCTGTTTTCTGTCTAAAGCTCAAAATTTTATTTCAATTTTTTTGAGGAGGTGTTTGGTGGTGCTTTTAATCTAACTGCAACATATGAGCAGACAAGAGAATATTGACCTTTTTTTTTTTTAGTAAAATACAAGAAACAATAAAAAAGTCTATTATATTTGGATATGTAATATACAGACCTTTTGTAGATAGTAGAATTTTAAACATTAACTATATTAAGAATCATTTTTTTTTAAATTTCCAGGCAACTAGAAAATTTTTTATGAATTTCTATACTCAGGGTATACTATAACACCAATCTAAACTGGAATTTTATACTTCCTCACACTATGCCATCTACAATTTCAGTTTTATTGTGACTTTAACTTGTAGTGTGTAGAGTTTCCAATTACAGACAATAAGGCTTCTTTGAAAATAGAGCTTTATCAAATTTATTTTTAAATCCAGTTTTTTGAAACATGATTTTATAAAACAGGAGATAATAAACTGCTCTTTCGTTCAGTAATAACTACACTTCTGACTTCCCATGGATAGCTAGAGTTGCTAAGATGGAAAAGCAATGAAAAGAGGAAAGAAAATCTGCCTGAAAATGAGTTTTTCAGATAAAAACAAAGTATATAAACAGATTCCCAAAGGGGGCTCATTCCTTATACAATCACTCTATGGAAACATTTTATAGCTTTTCATATACCATGAACAGCAATATCCCATCTGAGACTGGAAGTATTACAGATCCTACTTGAAATACAGCTAAGGGCTCTTCCAATAATGTTATTACCAGGAATGTGAGATAAAGAAACCAGCCAAAAGCGGTGCCAAAGCTGCCTTGAATCAATCTGAGTGGCAGTAACTCCTTATGATATGGAAAAGATGAAAACAGGCTTTAACTTTCTTAATTGGCTTAAACCCAAAAGGGAAAAAGGTATTTATCTTGTCTGCCTTGCCTGTCTAAGCTACTCAAGCTATCGCTGTCATCAACACTCAAGCTCTTTCCCCAGCGACACACTGGCAGCAGCTGTTCTCTGCTCAAGTATGTTGATGCCACCCTCCTACTTCGAAATATTTACAGAAAGCGTGGAGAAGCGTCAGAGCTTTGACCACTGTTGGATGCTTACTATTCATCCTCTTATCATACTGAGCTACAACCACTCAAAGTGAGGCATGACATATTTCTCCCTCATTTTTAAGGGTCAGTTCTCACTTTTTGAAGAAGTTACTAACTTCTTTATTAGCAACATAGTCAACAAGTAAATATTCATGTTGGGGACAGAGTTTGGATTTTTGGTGTCCCTGTTGTATTGGAAGTTTTCTTTTCTTCTCCATCATATAGTTACAGACAATACTATTCTTTCCCCCAATGTGAGTCAGCATGTTGTACCCTTTGCGTTGGCTGTCAATCATTGTGCCATGCTCTCTGAGCCCCATTTTCTTTTTCTTCCTAAGCTTATAGGTGGCTTACATTCCCAGTTCCCTGTTTGTTTGAATCCCTGTAGTGATATA
>NW_006399920.1:3742797-3767141 GCF_000299155.1 Elephantulus edwardii | reverse complement strand
TGACTCTATTTACAACAGCCCTAAACCCTGCTCTATTCTGTGCCAATCTCATCGTCTCTGACACACCTATCTGCATTACCCCAGTCACTGACTTAATCCATCTCATTGAGGGTCTTCCTCTCCTGCAGTGTCCCTCCACCCTCCCAAGCATGACATCCCTCTCCAAGGACTGATCCTGCCTTGCAACATGTTCAAAGTATGTCAGATGAAGCTTCAGAATCCTTGTCTCCAAGAAGCAGGCTGGCTTCACCCTCTCCAAGATGAACTTGTTTGTTCTCCTAGCAGTCTATGGTATATTCAATACTTTTCTCCAGAACCAAAGCTCAAAGGCATCAATTCTCCTTCTATCATCCCTCGTCATTGCCCAGCTCCCTGATGCATAGTAAGTAATTGCAAAGACCATGGCCTATATCAGGCACAACTTGGTCTCCAGGTTGGCATTGTTGCTTCTCAGACAGATATAGATCCCTATAATTTTATGCTTGAACTTTTCTATTTGATAAATTTTAGGAAAGTTCATTGTGTCATTTTGTAAATGTACAACTTTTAATTAAGCAACAATTAGACTATGAGTATCAGGCAAATTTAGTCCCCCAACTCATGGATTTTTCTAAATGGAAATAAACAGGTATAAAGTTTTTTGATATCTCTGATGGGGTACTGGATTTTCCAATGACGGAAAGGTGGAATTTGGCCACAAAAGGTTCAATATGCAGATGGCACAAACGTGGTTGCTAAAAGAAAAGAGAACCCGATAACCGACGAAGATCAAGATCAAAGATCTTCAGGATAAATCCATTAGCATGCAGCTACAACATAAGGGAAATAAAATTCTTCACAACTGGGCCAATGAACAGTAGCACGATAAATGGACAAAAAAGATTGATGTAAAAATTTTCATTTTACTGAGATCTCTACTTAATATGCATGGAAGTGGCCATCAAAACAAACAAACTTCCCCCTCCCAAAACAAAACAAAAAAACCAGAATAGATGAGGACTTCCAGGCAAGAGAGTTGACTAGACTTATGGGAGGCCAGACCCTCTACAACTAAGAGACTAGAAAACAGAGACAGCAATTATAGATGTTAATTCTGGAATCCTGAGTTTCAAAGGAAAGGGTTAAGAAGTAGTTAAAATAATGACTGAAGGGAAAAGAAACCAAAGGAAATAAGGAGACAGACAAAGGAATAAATTGTGACTGGACCTGATACAATGCAGCCATTTTGAACTTTAGTAAACAACTTTCCAATTGGTGCAGGAACCCGGGACTATAGCAGGATCCACGTTAATGGCCAGTTGTCTGCAAAAAAAGGTATGATTTCCTCATTCTTTCTAATGCAGTCCTAGGGAGCAATGAAGTGCCTCCTCTTCCCTTAGCCATGCACCAGGTAGTTGGCAGTTCCCCCTGGCCCAATCCCAGTTCTGCCAGATGCCAAGCACACAGGATTTTATATCTGGCTTTGGGAGTGCAAGCACAGCTACTCCACATTCACAAACTAGCTTTCTACCTCGGGATGCCTGTGGAGCGTGCTATGCTTGGGATGGAGGAGATGCTGGTCTTTAGATTGATAGAAGTACCACTTCTGAGTGTGGTTCTTGTCTGTGAACTTGGCAGAATCTGCCTTTCCTGAACATCCTTGGAAGAAATCTGTCTTGGGAGAGGTAGTCAGAATATTTTTTGGAAATGAAGATGATGCAATTTCATCTGCTGTGCTCTGGATATGTTATAGTTTATGTTCCTGGTCTCTGAAGAATGACTTCATACTTAGTGAAGTGAATGGCCAATGAAACAGAGGAAGACTTTCCATGTGATGTTTTTACACAGTGGCCACAAGAAGGAACTCAGGCGTAGGCACGATTGTCAGGATGACACAGGACTGGGCTCTGTTTAACTTTGTTATTCTTGAGGTCACTGTGATTCAGAACTGGCTTAATGGTTCCCAACTACTACAACAATAAAAGCCCACTTGCCATTTAAATATCTATTATTTCAGGTCACATCCTTCAAATTTGCATATCTAATGAATTTACATGAATGAAACTAGGAATTAACACTGAATTTTGTTTTCATAACAATTTAATTCATACGCAAATGGAAAATGAACAATATCTGAAACATTAACATATAGGAAAAGTAAAGTGGTGTGACAAGTATTTTATGAAGAAGTAGGGCTTAGAAATGAGTAATTTTTATTTTCATATTTAAGTTTAAATTTAAATACATGGTGCATAGTTTTTACTTAAACATATTTTTGTTAGGCTTGTTTTAATCAGTTGTTTTTATTTGTTGATGCTAAGCTTGTTCAGACTTAAGTTTCGGCTGGCCTTAATAATTCACATGTGTACAGCGGCTCTGAAAGTGAAAAAAGAAAGTCTTTCTAAAAACACTCCAAGTTGATCGCTTTCAAACAGCAGCATCCCAGTATAGAATGTCTGCATGTATGTCCATCTCCTTAGCAAAACATGAAGACTGTTGACTAGGGAGCTCTGGTGACTTAGTGCTGAAGAATTGTGCTGCCAACTCAAAGACAAATGGTTCGAATCTCCCAGCCGCTCCATAGGAGAAATATAGACAATCTCATCCAAGTGATTTAGGTTGTTGTTTTGTTGTTAAGTGCCATCAAGTCATAGACGACTCATAGCAACCCTATGAACAAAAGACTTGAAAGCTTGTATAACTTTCATCGGTTTTCCAAATTTATAAAGATTCTGGAGGCAAGCTATTTTGGAAGTGGATGCCACTCCTGCTCCCACGCTTGTTTTAATCGCGGAGCTCCAACAAACATGGTCCATCACAAGTGACCATTATCACATTTGACACATCAGTGTCCAGCTGAAGTGGATTCTGACACAACTGTACACAGCAACAACAATAATAGGTGATTTTGTCTTTTTCAAGTTCTGAGTTAACTAAGCTAATGATCTTCTTGTTCATTATTTGTTGGTTCTAGCAAGCACTTATAACCCTAAGTAATTTGAACATGACCCTCAAGGAATTTGTTCGTGCTTTCAGTGTGGTTTTTATTCAGACTTTCCTATGATTCCTTTCCTCTTCTTTCAGTTTCTGGTTCATTTTCCACTACAATAGAGGATGCATTTACAGACTGGTTTAAGAGCTTTTAACATTGTCTCCACTAATTGTCAGGTAATTCTAGTGGTGTAATTTATTTGGAATGTGTTTTATGGTTCTCACATAAATGTCTAATTTTGAAGTATCATACAAGTGTTTACATCTAAAGCCCAACGGAATTCTCTTTTTTAAAATGTCTTTGTGGTAACACATGTAATTAAACATTTGCCATTTCAACAAGTTCACGTGCAAATTCAGTGACAGCAATTATGTTGATCATGTTGCACCATTACCCTTGATACGTGATGTCAGCAGCTCTTCTACAGAGCTGATCCTGAGTTGAAACTTAAAGGTTTGAATCAAATGGGTTTCAGTATTTTTCATCTGATACTTCTTGTGAAAAATTGCCGACAATTTGAGACAGTAAATGTTCTCGGCATCAAATAAGGATAAATGTTCTGGGTAATGGCGATTTTCTGCCAGTCTAGTTCCCTACAGATTAGATGTTTATATCTTCCCTTTACTACCTTAAGTGTTTAGAATTTGTTGCTTTCAGACAGAAGCCCAACATAGGATAAAATGGATATGACTTCTAAAGAAATCACTGATTTCAAATTTTCCTGTGTTAGCATAGATTGCATTACTCTTTGTCAAGCATTTTATATGGACAGATATTTTACTCATGCTTAACTATCTTGCTTTTTTTTTAAGATAGCACATGATTTTTAATTGCGGTAAAAAACCCCCAAGACATTTTCCAACTTAATTGTTTTCATATATTAGTTCAATTCAAAGAATTGCATCAGTGACATACGACACTCAACAATGGTTTCAACTATTTTTAGATCTTGAGGTTGTCTGTAATAGATGACAGTACAGAAGGGAGTATGGGGTAAATGAATTATTAGTGTGTTCTTATTCCAGGACTCAAAGAAATAAAGTGATGTGTCATTTTGTTATTTTTCCATAAAGGGGAGGGAATAATTAGTCATTTTCATGAATCTTGTTTCATTGAAGCTATTAGGGAAGAATTGGAAAGGCAATGGTTTGGTTTTCACAGCATGGAACTTCTAATGATAAGTCTTTATATAGCTGAACATAAATAAACATTGAAAAGAATTGTTCATATTTCAAAACAAGATTACTGAAAAAACCAAGCAAGTTTCTTTTGACTTTCTAGTCAGTCAGAACAATTGTGAAATTGTGAAGAAGGAAGATAAAATGACTATTAATCATGTGGATATATTTTATAGGAAAGTAATATCTTCATTCAAAGTATAACTGTAAAATAATACTGTTTGAGTGAAAAATATGCTGTCAGATCAAGAATATTAATGCAAGATGGCTGAAACAGATGCTGCCCTGGACACACTCACCAGGCTCTGCCAAGAAATCTGGTGGAAAATCACCAGGCCAACTGATTGGAAGTGATTCATATTTGTTCCCATTCCAAAAAAAGGTGACTTAATGGAGTGTGGATCTTATCGAACAGTATCGTTAATGTCACATGCAAGTAAGAACCTACTGAAAATTATGCAAAACCAACTGTAACAGCACAACAACAGAGAACTTCCAGATGTGCAAGCTAGATTTAGAAGAGGCTGTGTCACTAGAGATGTTATAAACAATGTCGGATGGATCTTAGCAAAAAGCAGAGAGTACCAGAAAAAAAACTACTTGTGTTTCCTTGGCTAGACAAAGGCATTTGATTGTGTGGGTCACAACAAACTGCAACTAACTCTGAGAAGAATGGGAATTCCAGAACACTTGTGAAACCTATGATTGGACCAGCCGTCCGAACAGAGCAAGATTCTGTGTGGTTCAAAATCAGGAAATGTGTACACCAGGGATATATCTTATTTCCTTATCTTTTCAATCTATATGTGGACCAGGTCATGTGGGAGGATGTGCTCTATGAGGAGACATGTGGCATCAGGATTGGAGGAAGACTCATCAACAATCTGCATTATGCAGATGACACAACCTTGCTTGTCAAAACTGAAGAAGGTGTGAGGCATTTGCAACTGGGCCAACTGACAGCATCATAATAGATGGCAAAGAGATTGAGATTGTTAACAACTTCGTCTTGCTTTGTTCCACAATCAACACTGTTGGTACCAGCAGTTGGGAAATCAAAAGATGAATTGCATTGGGAAAAATCTGCTGTTAGGGACCTCTCCAGCACACTTAAAAGCAATGATGGCAGTCTAGAGACTAAAGTGCAGGTCATGGTCTTTGCTATTACTTGCTGTGAATCAAAGAGCTGGACAAAGACTAAGGATGATTGAAGAATTGATGCTTTTGAGCTGTGGTTCTGGAGAAGAGTATTGAATATACCTTGGACTGCTAAGAGGACAAATAGGTTCATCCTGGAGATCATGAAACCAGGCTGCTCCTTGTAGGCAAGGATTTTGAAGCTCTGTTTGACATACTTTGGATATGTTGTAAGGAGGAACCAATCCTTGGTGAAAGATAACATGCTTGGAAGGGTGGAGGGACAGGTTAAGAGAGAAAGACCCTGGATGAGATGGATTGACTAAGTGACTTGGGTAATAGGGTTAGGTGTGTCAGAGACAATGGAGTTGACTCAAGATAGAACAGGGTTCAGGGCTGTTGTACATAATAGGGTCACTATGAGTGTCAAACCTCTTGACAGCACATAACAACAACAACATAGCTGAATAAATCAACTTTGACAGTTAATGTTAAAGTTCATAAAATGAAACAGAAGTCATCTTATTCAATGAAACATAATCTTAAACTAGAGATCATATCTAATTAAGGGAGAAGGCAGTTAAAACCTTTTTTATCTGTTGATACACCTTTACGTTTCTGGATTGTAATAACATTTCAATCTACAAAATGAATAAAGATCATGAACAATATAAGGAATAGTAATGGTTATGAATGAAAGCGAGGGTAAATTTTTTTTTTTTAGTCAATAGAGTGTAAGCTCCCTGAAGGCCAAGACTTTTCTTTGCTCATTGCTGACTCCACAGGAACCAAAACAGTACCTGGTACATACAGATACTTAGAGAAGATAGACGAAAGAGCATCTGTTTAGAAAACTGAGCATCATAGCAGTTTTCCAAAGAATGAAAAAGTCTAAATTTAAATTCTTAGATATTTATAATCAGAAATATGTTCTAGGTGGAGATGTTTTTACATGAAGCCTGCTTACAAAAAGAAAAAAAAAATCAACTGTTCCATAGTTAAAAACTAATTAAAATAGAAAACCAGTGGAAAGCTGATTAAAATATAAAACCAATAAATATATATTAAATTGTAATTCATATTTTGACTTGTAGCAGAAAATGAGACTTGAAACAAATTCTTATATAATGATAAGTATGCATTTTTTTATTTCTGAGTAAAAAAATAACATAGTTAAGGGAATTTAGTGATCAAATTATGGATAATGTGAATTAGTCATCAATAAATTGGCGCATTCTAACTTTATTATTGAGTCTGTAAGCCACCAGTACTAGTGTGAGTCAATGAATCTTAACTGATATTTTAATTAAATCCTAACGAGTCCATAAATTATTACTCTGAGATTTATAACTGAGATTTATATCTGATAAATATGTCAACATATTTCTTTAATGTGTATTTTTAATGACTAGAAGCTAGTATATGAACTTAATGCTGATACAATTTACACTGCTTTTTTAAAGTTTAAATTTTTTTTTAGAGTCTTTCTTTAATTCAACAATTTTACACTCACTGTAAGTGTGAATCAACTACATGGAACCTTATAAAGGCAACCACAATCTATGCATTCAACGTACTTATGTTTTTTTACATAAATCAACGTTCCACTGACTCGTTGCAGGGCTAGTGCTTAGTCTTTCTTAATGAATCACTGCAAACATGTACATCTCCTATAGCCCACGTTCTTAGGTCCACTTGTTCGGGATAGAATTGCCACATAATTCCTTGATCATAGAGAGGCTTTGAAAGTTTGTTAGAATGATGTACACAGATTTATCAAAACATTTTTGCCAGATGGTGGAGTTACGACAGAAGGGCAAGGACTAAAACATTCTTAAAATTGGAACCCCAATTTAATCTTCTTTGAATTTTCTTCATGTTTAGAGGATTAACTAAAACAACAGGAAGTTATATGCAGCTTGCGGGGAAATTATATACGAGTGAACAGATGCTCACATTCAAAGCTTTCTGGCATATGTTCTAGATTTGGGGGCAGCAATGTGCCAAGAAAGAGAAATGGATATTGTACAAGCGAGGGAGAACATTCTGATCTTCCATTCTAACAATCTCAAGGGAATATTTATACTTATTTCTATATCTATTTTTATATACTTGGAATGCATTCATTGGTTCAGATATTTTTTAATTGATCGATATATTTTTGGCAGTTATTGTGACAAAGCTGAAGGGAAAGTATACATGTTTTTGTAAGACTGTTTACATATATATATTTCTTTCAATTTTCAGAAATGCTTTAAAAATGCTTAAGAAAACACAATAATCACAATATGTCCTAATATAATATTCTGTATTTGAAAACATTTTACACACAACAATATAAATTGACACTAATGACCACAAAATCAGTGGATTCTCCTGATGAGTGGAAATCAATAGATTTTCTGGTGACATTTGTCTTGATACTTTGGGTATGTTTACCTGGAAGGGCCAGTTCTTGGAAGAGGACACCATGCTTGGAGAAGTACAGTGTCAGAGAAGGAGAACTTCAGTGAAATGAAGTGACACTATGACTGCAACAATGTACTAAGTGGAGAGTGTAAGAATGAGGAAAGACTGAAAAGTTTTATCTGTTGTACAAAGGTTGACTCCGACTTGGAGTTGACATGATGACACTTAATAACAATAGCAGTACTTTGTCAGATAAGTAGTTTGCAAATATTTCCTTTCAGGTTTATTTTTTTTATCTAATTCACTGGGTCTCCACAGAGAAAAAACACTTTTTATGAGTTATAAATTTTTCTTTTTATAGATCATGTTTTCAGTATCAGAAAGGCCTTTTCATCCTGGATCTTAAAGATTTTCTTTTTCCCTTAAAATTGTTGTAGTTTTCTACTTAATCCATTTGGAATGATTTTTTTTTTTTGCATAGGATTTAAGTTTTATATCAAAATTAATTTTTTTCCTATTGCTATCTAGTAGGAATCTCTGGGGGGTCTAGTGGCAAGAAATTAGTTGCACAGCCAATCCAGATATGTAGTTCAAATTGTTGCTTTGTGGAAGAAAGATGGGCAATCTCCTCTTGTGTTAATTACAGCCTTTAAAAAGTCTCTGGAGGGTCAACTATAAGTCAATTCCAACCGGCTGGTATATAACAAAAATATAGATATCTAAACTGTAGCATTATTTGTTAGAAAGTTATCATTTCTCCATTGACTTACTTTTACTCCATTGTTAAAAATTACTTCAATATATTTGTATGGATTTATTCCTGTGTTCTCTATTGGGCTCTACAGACTTACATGTCTGTCCTTTTGTCAATAGTAAATGATTGTTATTCCAACTAACACCAGAAGAAAATGGCAATATGAATCACAAATGGAAGCAAAACAGCTCAATCTGTAATGTGGGCTTGTTGGGCAATTGGAGTCCAATTCTGATGGACTTAATGTAGTACACATTGCTGTTATGTCCCGTGGAATCAGAACGGACTCATAGCTGACCTTCCAGTGGGTTTTTAGAGGCAGTAAATCACGTGGGAGGAGACTGTCGATCTTTCTCCCATGAAGCAGCTGGTGGTTTTGAACCACGCACCTTTGGATTGGCAGTGCAATTCCTTACTAAGCCGCCTGAGCTCCCTGAAGTCTAAGAAAGAAAATGGTAAGATATCTACATAAACCTCCTATCCATCTTCAGTTGAAAATATTGCCAAGGGTGTTTCTCCCATCCTCTGAGCATTTTCTCTTATGAGACAAGCAAATATGCACAAGAAGCAGTTAGGCAGGGAGCCACAGGCATTTCTTGTAAGTAGCCTGGAGTGTATCCATGAAGATGTGGGCAGAGTTTCTACCAGAATTTACTTGTTCTTTCCCTGTTTCAGTGAACTCTCACTAGGTTTAGATCCCTCCTGGGGCCCAGCCTTTGCATGTCCTCTTAGTTCCAGTGCCCAGCTGAGACAGTGCTGGGGGCAGCTCTCTTATCTTTTGAGGGTGTTGAATCCTAAACCTATTCTATTCTCAAATTCAGTAATCCCCTCCAGCTAGCAGCATCAGAGCATGCCCACTGCTCTGCTGTTACACTTCCTTTTTACTGTTGACACCTGGATATGTCTTTTTGCTCTCTCTTGCATTTAACTTTTTTTTACTCTGTGGCAGTAAACTTTAGACAAATTGAGATGAATTGAGATATCTGAATGCAGAAACTTTAGACATATATCTAAGCTTCATCTAAAATTAATATTCTCATTTCTACTTTTCTAAAGAAAGTCAGTCAGCCTTTTTCCTTGTTGAGACGTTACTCCTTGGATAACAGAAAATGAGAATCAGAATAAGTAACCTGGATGACAAAATATTCAGTGTTCCTTAAACTGGATCTCTTAACTGCTCTTTAAATCACCAAAAAAGTGACTAAAAATCACATCTCTTGAGCCAGAAAAACATTTTTTTACATGTTTCAGACCAGACCTCTTTCTATCTTCTCTTTTTAAACTTAACAAATCAGTTTTCCATCTTAAATATTTCACTAGAGTTGAGCTGGTCTGCATTTAATCACAGGACCCCCTCACATCAATATTTAAGTTGTGGGCTTGAGAAATGCTTCCTTAATCAAGTTGTATTAGGAGATAAGGATTTCATATGTTGCTAGCAGTTGTTGAAGTAGTTTGTGACTTGATAGTTCCTTGTAAATTTTCTTTACTTCCCCTGCCCCTCAGCCTTGGCTTTGAAACCATTTCTTTTACCAAATAAAAATTGACTGCTTAGTATTCCATCGTGTGAATGTATGATAATTTCTCAATCCATTCTATTGTGGTTGGACATGTGGACAGTTTCCATGTTCTTGTGATTTTGAATAACTCTACTACGCAGCACTCAGGAACAATGATTTTGAAAAATACTACATATCTTGGGAGAGATTGGAGCGCATGAGTAAACTAACTCAGTCTCAAAAGGACAAATACGGCATAAAACCATTATTGTAAACATAGAAGAATAACTAATAAAATGTATATGGGGAAACAAAGGGGCATGGGAGGGAGCAGAATGGTGAGGGTGAGCAGGAGGGAGTTGCATAATTTGATGGGAGGGAGTAAAGGAAATAGGAATGATCTAGCAGGGACCTAAAAAAACAGGGTAATGCTAGGCATAGTTCAATGGTGATTAATTTTATGAAACACAATACATGGGAAAGATGGTATGAAACACAATGTGAATGAAGTAAAGTGTGAAACACAATGTATATTAATTTTATATGCAAACCACCATAAAATAAAGATGAAAAAGATGTATGTAATAATTCATTTATATCATGTTCTGGCCATGTACTTTGTGTTTTATACAACCATTCAAATACATTATATTTTAAATCATTAATTAACATTGCTCTATGCTTATTATCAACCCATCTTTTCAAGCCCACATTGAACTTTCCCATTTCTTCAATCCCCTCACTCCTCAACTAACATGTTACCCCAGTGATTTCATGTGATATTAATGAAATTGTTTGATAATTTCCACATTCAAAGCTTGGATTATTGGGATTGGGAAAAATATGAATCTCTTCCAGTCAGTAGTCAGCCAGGCGGCTGTACTCCAAATTTTCTGGCATTGGCTGGTGAGCATGTCCAGGTTACATCTGTTAGTTGAAACATCAATTGGTAATCCATTAATTCTTGAGGCCTTATTTTCTGCCAATGCCTTCTGATATAGGTATTCATATCTTTCTAAATATAGATGTATGTTTATTAAAATCATTCACTTAATCATAGACATTCCGTTTTTTTCTTCTAAATTTTTGTCTTTTTTTGTACCACAAATGTTGTTGCAATAAACTTTCCTTTACATGTATATTTTGTACTACTGCTTTCTTTATTGATAATGCCTAAGAAATTATATAATATCACTGAAGTTTTAATTGGTTAATTCTTTACTGCATTCCATAAAAGCAATAACAATGTATATTTCTACCTGCATTGCATCTTGGTGGAAAGATTTAGTGATCTTATAACTATCAGCAAGATATTAGAGTCTTTGTCTCAGAGCATTAGTACTTTAATTTGCTAGTTCCGCAGTGAAGAAAATTATTTTGCCATTCACTTACACATAAAAGAAATTGTATTATGATAATAAAACTAAAGCACAAGAACTGGACAATAAATCTACAAACTTTATACTTGACAAACCAGAAAGGTTAAGATAAAATGCCGTATCATTTCTATCTAGGTCAGGGGAGAAGAAATAATAAATCCTTACTTCCAACTAAAATGAACTCCTTCCATGGATTATTCTTACTTCTGAGCTTTTTGGATCATGGTAGGTCATTGAGGTGCTTGTTATGAATCCTCAGGGAGTCTGGGGTCACTGTTAACAACATGTTAATTACAATCCATTGTTCATACAGTTGCTATGAGTTATGCTCAGTGGCACTTAATAACAACAACAATTTTCAATTTACTTGCAAAATCAGTTAGAATAATAAGTTTCTTGCAATGTGATAAATCCAAATATTAGAGAACAATGACTAAATGTTCTAAGTAAAGACTAAGGTGTACCTAATCCAAGCCATAGTCTTTTCAATTGCTTTCTGTGTATCTGAAAGGTGTACAATGAAGAAGGATGACAGAAGAAGAATTGATGCCTTTGAATTGTGGTGTTGGGGAATACAGAATTCATGGACAGCCAAAATAAGAAAAAGTTTGTCTTAGAGGAAGTGTAACAAGTGTGTTCTTTAGAGGTAAGGGTGGTAAAACTTGGTCTCACATACTTTTTTATCACTAGAGGCCAGTCCTTGGAAAAGAACGTTGTGTTGGGAAGGATAGAGAACCAAAAAGGAAAAGGAGACCCTTAACAAGATAGATTGACATAGTGACTGTAATAATGGGCTTGATTATGTCAGAGATCATGAGGACGATTGAGGATCAGTGTTGTTCACAGAGTCACTATGAGTTGTAGTCAACTCTCTGACACCTAATGACAATAGGTCACTGTGATATCGCAAATGTGTTTGCACAGATTTCTTCTCTTCTCTGAAAAGCTTCTCTCAACTAGCCTGGTTTGTCTCTGATAAAATGATTTATCATTCCTGGAATAGTCTAGTTGACAGCCGCTCTCAAGCTCGTATCACAATGGTTGTTACATGTGTAATTTTTCCATTTGAATTGTCAGAGTCAACACACACACTGACCTTATTTAGCAGAAACTGTCACCTGCCATCATGTAGTCGTGTGTCATTGTATATATATATGACCCTTTGGTGAATTTTCAGAGGCAATACATTGCATAGGAGGAGATTACCTACCCATCTCCTGTAAAGCCACCGGTGGATTTGAACTGTATGCCTTTGAGATTATAGCACAGCTTCTTACCACTAGGCAATCAACCAATAGACCATCAGATTGAGTTTCAAATTGCCATTTTCCCCCCTTGCCTGCCTTTTCCTTGACCTTCCTATACCAATCCTGCTAGGATCCTTTATCACATAACTTTTACATTTAAAAGGCAACAGCCTCACATTAGAACAAAGGAACATCTAAAGTGAGACCTGCTCCCTTAACGTTATAGCTGCCTACACAACCCACTTTTTGTTTTTCAACTCCAGCTCTTTGCACATCCTTTCATCATACTTTGCATTGTCTCTTTGAGCTACCCTTTGAAATCTTCTGTTTATCTTTTACTTAGGTAATTCTTCCATTTGTTCTGGCTTCTCAACATGCCAGTGCAATGTTCTTTCTTCCCTGTCTTTGTAATGAATGACTTTTTGCTTTTAACATGAATGACATCCTTGATGTCATCCCACAATTCATCTGATCTTCTACCATTAGTGTTCAGTGCCTCAAGCTTATTCTTGTGAAGATCTTTTAAATTCAGAGAGATTGATTCAAGGCGAGATAGATTCAAGGTTGTATTTTGGTTCTTGTGGACTCGTTTCTTTTTCTTTAGCTTCACCTTGAACTTGCACAAACAGAACAAGGTAACGTTGTTGTTATATGCCATTCAGTAGCTTGCAACTCATATGGACCCATAGCTCTGAATCCCGTCCTAACTTGGGCCAGTCTCACTGTCTCTGACGCACTTAACCTCCTTGCCCTAGTTACTATGTCAATACATCTCATCTGGGGTCTTCGATATTTATTCCTATTTTAAACAGGTGACCCGACAGAGTGTGGAAATTATCAAACAATACCATTAATATCACACACAAGCAAAATCCTGCAGAAGATTATCCAAATATATCTTGAACAGTACATTGGCAAAGAACTATCAGAAGTACAAGCTAGGTTTGGAAAATGAGGTGGCACTAGAGACATTATTGCCACTGTCAGAGGATTCTTGGCTGAAAGCACAGAGTATAAGAAAAATGTCTATCTATATTTCATTGACTATGCAAAGGCATTTGACTATGTAGATCACAACAAATTGTGGATAACCTTAAACACTTGATTGTGCTCATGTGAAACTTAATACTTGAACCAAGAGGCAGTCACTATATGTTTCAAAATCAGGAAGGGAGTGTGTCAGGGATGCATCTTGTCTCCGTACCTTTTCAATCTATACATGGAATCGGTCATTCGGGAGGATGGACTTGATGAAGAGGAGTGTGGCATCAGGATTGGAGGAAGATTCAGCAACATCCTGCATTATGAAGATGACACAAACTTGCCTGCCCAAACTGAGAAGGACCTGAAGTATTTGCTGCAGAAGGTCAAGGACGGTAGTCTTCAATATGGATTGAAGCTCAACTTCAAAATGATCAAGACTCTTACAATGAAGTGAGTTATAAAATACTTTTAGTGAACTGTTTTCTTAACATTGCACTAAAAAAAGGAGTCTATGAAATTTTTCTTCACAGTCACTTCAATATCACATATATTTCTCATTTCTTAGTGAGTGTTTCAGAAATATTTCACTCTTGAATTGTACAATTTTTTATTACTATTAAGATAACAATTGCATTTGATCTTATCTCTCAAGCAGTCCTTACAAATGTCTTATAATGATACCTATAGTGCCCCTAACGTCTTTGAATATTTGTCATTGTGTACACTATTCTTAACAGCTTGCTAAATAATAGAGGGGATTTAAACCAGCCAGAGATCTGCCTTGTTCTTCTCTTAGATTTTTTTTTTTCATTAATGTCTCCTTTCTCTTTAAATGGCATAAAGCTATTTTGTATCTCTGACCTTTGGCCTTGAACTTATTACAGACTCTTTGATAACTAGAATAGAGATAATGACAAATAACATGTTAGCAGAGGAATTTTATCTATATAAGAATTATTGATGTTGTTATGTGCCATCGAGTCACCAGTGACTTATACTCACCCTATGTACAATAGCTTTGAGCTCTGCCCTACCCTGAACCAATCTTACTGTCTCTGACATATCTATTTTCATTACACCAGTTACCATGTCAATACGTCTCAACCAGGGTCATCCTCTCCTGCACTGTCCCTCCACATTTCCAAGCAGATGCCATTCTCCAAGGACTGATTCCTCCTGGTAGCATGCCTAAAGTATATGAAATGGAGCTTAAAAATCCTTAACTCCAAGGAGCAGCATGATTTCACCCTCTCCAGGACAGGTCTGTTTGTTCTCTTGGCAGTCCTTGATATGCTCAATAATCTTCTCCAGCACCAACCACATCTTAAAGGCATCAATTCTTCTTCTATTATCCTTAGTCATTGTCCAGATTTCTGAGGCATAGCAAGTAAGTGCAAAAACCATGGCTCGGATCAGGTTCACCTTAGCCTCTAGACTGACATTATTGCTTTTCAGCATTCTGGAGAGGTCCCTGACAGCAGATTTTCCTAATGTAATTAATCTTTTGATTTCCAAGAGTGTTTATAGTGGAAATAAGTAAACCAAAATTGTTATCAATCTCAGTCTCTTCTCCATCTATCATGATACTACCAATTGGCTCAGTGGTGAACATTTTTTTGTTTTCTTGATGTTAAACTTCAATTCATATTGAAGACTACAGTCCTTGATCTGTTGCAGTAAATGCCTCAGTTCCTCCTCAGTTTTGATAAGTAAGGTTGTGTCATCTGAAAAATGTAGGTTGTTGATGAGTCTTCCTTCAATCCTAGTGCCATATTTCTCCTCATAAAATATGTTCTCTACTGGCCTAAAGGGAGTTCTAATAGCCTAGTGACAAGAACCTGTATTACAATCTCAAAAGCACATGGTTTGAGGCCACCAAGCTGTTCTACGGGAGAAGCATGGGCAACTTTCTCCTGGGTGATTTACTGCCTCCGAAACCCATTGGAGGGTCAGCTACGAGTCAGTTCTGAGTCGATGGTAAACAACAACAACATGGTATTTATAGCGTAAAACTATAAAACCATCCAAAGGAAAACAGTTTTGTTTCTATGGTCAGAGATAACAAGGAGAAATAAACTTTAAAGTCAGAGAAAATGGCAAAACAATCGAAACAGCCAATTTTTAATCTTCCATGAAAAGTGCAATTGAGACACATTCTTCAGACATTTATCAAATGTCGCCTGTGGGAAGGAGGATGGGTAAGCTCCTTCCGTGCAATAAACTGCCTCTGAAATCACACTGGAGGCTCAGCTATGAGTTGATTTTGATTTGACGGTACACAACAACATCCCCAAAATATGTGGACTTAATGATGTAAATACATACTTTGGACATGTTGCAAGGAGAGACAGGTCTTTGGAGTGGGACATCATGCTGGGTAGAGTAGAGGGACAGCGCAGGAGGGGAAGGCCCTCTGTGAGGTGGATTGATTCGGTGACTGGGGTAATCGGGATGGGTGTGTCAGAGGCAATGCAATTGGCACAGGATAGAGCAGGGTTTAGGGCCGTTGTACATAGGGTCGCTATGAGTCGCAAACGACTCGACGGCACATAACAACAACAAAAACCACAATGATGTAAATAGAAATTATATCATGATACCTCATGATCTGTAAATGAAACTATTTTAAAAAGGATTATATTCCCTTTGTTAGGGGAGTTTTCTTGTGGTGTGGCCTGTATCATATTTTGTCTTATAAAAGTTAAAAAGAGAGAGAAGTGGGTTGACAGAATGGGTCAAATACCACCAAATAGAAAGGCTGGAATTGGAGTATGTCCTTTGCACCAACGACTGTGTGTTGGAAATCCCTAGGCATAAGGGAAGGCCCAGAACATGTTGTTGTTGAGTGCTACTGAATACAACTTATAGTGACCTTATGGACAGGAGAACAACAGGTCTGAACCGTGTCCTGTCCTGTGCCGTCCTTATCATCTCTGTTATACTTGATCCTATTACGGCAGTCCCTGCATCAACCTTAAAAAACCCCCAAAACCCAAAAAAACAAACCCAAACAAACCAAAAAACCTGGCCTAACTTAAAAATTCTGAGACAAAGGTTTTTCCTCTAGAACCAACAGAAGGAAAAACTTCTCCTAGAGTTGGTACCCTGAATTTGAACTTCTATGACCCTAAACTGTGAGAGAATGAGTTTCTATTTGACAAGGTCATCCTCCTGCAGTGTCTCTGTTATAGCATCACTAAATAATCAAGATTGTTAAGCTGATTCTGACTTAAAGCTATCTCATAGGACAGGATAGAACCGCCCCACGGGGTTTCCAAGACTGTAAATATTTATGGAAACAAATTGTCATGTCTTTCTCCTGCGTAGCAGCTGATGGATCCAAACCACTGACTTTCAGCTAGAACCCAATCACTAAGCCTAACCATTATTCCACTACTTCTTCATGAAGTCAACAATGTCTGCCAGATATAGTTCGGAGATGATCGGAAAAAATTTGTGGAGATGTAAAAGGAAAGTAAAATTCACGTGAATAAATTATCAATTGTTTTGACTTGAGAGACAAGGAAAAGTGGAATAATCTACTCTTTTCAGTCTAAGTGACAGAGCCATACTGCATGAATGCAAGATGAGAAGATAAATGCATAATAATGAGGTTTACACAATGTCCCAAACAAAGTCCGAATAACAGTGCTTTAGAGAGAATTTGAATGCCATGTGTTTATCTTGAATGTAGATGAACCCACTGATGTCTGAGGGTGTATTTGACTCTTGAGTTTTATGATATCGCACACTTACACTTTGGCATGTTATCAGAAGGGATTTCCTTGAGAAAGATATCACACATGGCAAAATAGAGGGTCAACAAAAAAAGTGGAAGGTCCTTGATGAGATAGATTGTCACTGAGTTTAGAATGGATGGCAACAATGGACCTAAACATAGTAGCGACTGTGAGGAGGGCACATAGTGGCACTGTTTTTTGTTCTGTTGAATACAGAGTTTTTATGAATTGGAGCCAATTAAACATCACCTAAAAACAATGACAATGACAATAATAACAACATCCTCACAGATTTCTGCAGGCTGTTTAGCTAACTTTCTGCTAGACTTCTCGGTAAGGTGGCAGACTTGACAAAAGACAGTTCAAGCCCTCTTCACCCAGGCACCAGAAGACAAAGAACGCAGATAGTGACAACAATCCTGGAACCCTGAGTCTAAAAAGAAAAGACAAGTACTTCAAAGAAAAACGAAAAGAAAAAAAGAATCTGAAGGAAAACATGGAAAAAAAGATGTTCATGGAAACATGTTCACTTGGTGCAGACATTTTGAACAACTATCTATGTGGCATGGGAATCCTGGTCAGCAGACCACACCAGCGGCTAGCTAATGATGAGAAAGATACAATCTGTTCCCTTCCTTCTTGTCCTTCTGGAAATAAATGAGAGTAGAGAATTTCCTTTTTCTCCCCTTCACTTGATGTTGGGTGTGTTTCACCCATTTACTCCCCAACCCTTAACTGATCCCTGCTGCCTGAGGCCAGTCCTGTACCATTTTTCTGGGAGCTTTATGAAAAGCTTTATGTTCAAAGTTATCCTTCAGGAGTCTGTGGACTATACCACACCAGGCCCGCAGGCATTCCCTGAATAAACAGGGATACCACCTCTACCATCGGAGGCCAATGCCTGATATATGCACACCCATACCTGGAGCAGTGTGCCTCCTGAGAAGACAGCACCATCGTTGGGGATTTCAGCTCAGCAGTGATTATTCCTCGGTTCTAGCCATCTATGACTGGTCTTCCACCAGCTCCTTACACTGGCAAAGGCCTGCTGATTGGCTAAGTGGACAATCCGAGACTCCTCTGAAGCCAGCAGAAACTCTGCCATAGCCTAGATGTTACCCATGGCTCAGCACTTTGGGGGCCTCAGCTGCCGCTTCAATGAACAAAACCTCTGATTTGACTGAGCACCCAACGTCTAACTCTCTTCTGGAATGGTAGACACACTGTTCCAGCCCAGCTATCTTGTCTCTGCTCACCACAGCACCTGCCACCTGCCCTCCTTTCAAGGATATAATCTCTGGCATAATGGTCTTGAGGAAGTTTCAGTCATTGGTTCTGTCATCCTTTCCTATCACTTCTATGACAGAGGTAGCATGGAAAATCCTATCACAGCTCAAAGAGTTACCAGGAAATCTGTAGTCTGTCATCAAACAAGAGAGATACCTAGACTATTTATTGTCTCCTACATCAAGAAGACAAAGATTCTCACCACTGGACCAATTGGTAGCATCAGGATGGATGGCGAAGAGATTGAGATTGTTCACAGCTTCAGTTTGCTCGGCTCCACAGTCAACATTCTTGGCACCAGCAGCCAGGAAATAAAAAAATGTATTGCGATGGGAAAGTCCGCTGTTAGGGACCTCTCTAAAGTACTCAAGAGCAACGTCTCTTTGGAGACGAAGGTGCGCCTGATACAGGCCATTGTCTTTGCAATCACTTGTTATGCATCAGAGAGCTGGACAATGACTAGGGAGGATAGAAGGAGAATTGACGCCTTTGAGCTGTGGTGCTGGAGAAGAGTATTGAATGTACCCTGGACTGCCAAGAAAACAAACAGATTCATCCTAGAGAGGGTTAAACCAGGCTACTCCTTGGAGGCAAAGATTCTGGGGCTTCGTCTGATGTACTTTGGACATGTTGCCAGGAGAGACAGGTCTTTGGAGAGGGACATCATGCTGGGTAGAGTAGAGGGACAGTGCAGGAGGGGAAGACCCTCTATGGGGTGGGTTGATTCAGTGACTGGGGTAATCGGGATGGGTGTGTGAGAGGCAATGCGATTGGCACAGGATAGAGCAGGGTTTAGGGCTGTTGTACGTAGGGTCGCTATGAGTCGCAAATGACTCGACGGCACACAACAACAACAACAACAACAACAACAACAACAACAACAACATGCACACTAGGGAGTCCTGGTGGCCTAGCAGTAAGTAGCTGTGCTGCAATCCCAAAGGCACATGGTATGAATCCACTAGCTGCTCTGCAAGAGAAGAATGGACAATCTCCTGCAGTGCAATTTACTGCCTCTGAAAACCCACTAGATAGTCAGTTATGGTTCGCTCTGACTTGCCGGCACATAACAACAACAAACATGCACATTAATACAGACCAACAAGCAGGCCTGGTCCCATCCACTTTTAAAATTAAGAGACTTTTGAAAACCTTATGGATAATAATAATAGAAAAAAATTGTTGGATAGAGTGATGGCCCAGAATAAGACAACATTTCAATCTTGGTTCATAGGGTCACTAAGAGTCATAATCACCTGGGTTATACCTAACAACTGAAAGCAACTTAGCAATGTTTTGCATCCATTATATTTAACAATATCTTCTAAATAGTAAAAACAGTTAAGATTTTAAGGAGATTGAACTCTATGTCTGCAATTCTTAGCCATGCTAAATTTTTCTGGAAACTTTGGTTCAATGATGTTCAGTAATTTTATAATCTTCATAGAGAGGTAAAATAATTTCAAAACAAGCCAGAAGAATGTGCAGATTGGAATTAGGTATTGCTATATACTTTGGTCACTCTTGAAGTTTGGGTGCCCAGTCAGGTCAGAGTTTATGCTCGTCTGACTGAAGCCTCAAAATGTGAGTCTGCTAACGAGTAACTCCTTTTCGAGTCTAGATCATGTCTAATGTCAAAGGATGTGGTATCCAGCTTGGGGCAGAGTTTCTGCTGGCCTTACAGGATTTTGGCCTTGCTGGCCTGGCTACAGATGGTGTCATTCGGTTGGTTGCAGGTAGGGCATCCAGTCAGAAGTGACTAGCTTAAAGAGACAGTGACAGCCAATCTGAGCTCTCTAAATTGCTAATGAGTAAGGATGTCAGTTTGAACACTAAGGTGACCCTGATGCAAGCAATGGTATTTTCAGTTGTTTCCTATGCATTTTAATGTTCACTAATGAAAAAGGATGAGTGACAGTGCACCTAAATTCTGAAATCAATCTCCATAAAAGTCTATGTTCTTCCTACTGCCAAAGGGGCCCTTTAGAGTAGTGAGAGAAGATCTTCACCCTGAAACCTACAGCGTCCCTTTTCAGCAGGAAGTAGCTGAGAGGATACACCATCCCCTTTTCCTTATGACTCAGGGTGAAGTCTCTCTCAGGGAGGAGGGATAGGGAATGGCAAAGGACACACTGACAAAGGAGATTAATCAGAACTGGCTTTGACAAGCACTGTGGCAATTGGACAATTAAAACTGACATTCAAGAGGGGGGAAGAAGGACGAACTGGGTGGGGAGGAGGGTAGAGAAAACAGTGCAACAATGAATGAATGAAAACCCAAAATCTCTGTAAATGTTCATTAAAACTAATAAAATTTAATAATTTTTTTTTAAAAAGAAAAAGGATGAGTGAAAGAGAATCAATGCCTTTGAATTGTGGTGTTGTTGAAGGATACTGAATATTCCACAGATTACCAAAATAATAAGTTCAAAATAATAACTTCTATCTTGGAGGAAGTGCAGCCAGGGTATTCCTTAGAAGCGTGGATATTGTTGTTTTTGTTAAGTGCTGTCAAGTTGAGCATGACTCGTAGTGACTCTATGAACGAAATACCTGAACCCTGTTCTATAACTATTGTCGTTTCTCTACATTCGTTTCCAAAGGCATGAGGAAACTTAATTTCATATACTGTGGACGTTATCAGAAGAGAATAGTCTTTGGGTAAAATGTCAAAGTGTCATGTTGGGAAATCTGGATGGTCAGAAAAAGTAAGAAACGACAAAAAGCTAGATGACTCAGAAACTGAAACAGTGGGCTTGAACATGACTGTGAAGATGACAGAGGGCATAGAAAAGTTCTGATTTGTTGTTTGTAGAATCACCGTGAGCGCCAGCTCCTTTAGTGTTTTTCTGTAATGCAGTTTTCTTAGCCCATCCTGGAAACCCAGCCCACAGTCCGTTACTTCAATTTTTCATTAATTATGTAAGTTGTTTTAGATGCGTCCTGTTTAAACCACCTAGAAAACAGTTTGTTTTCAAAAGTAGAATCTTGGCTAGTAAACTTTCAAATTGAGATGTAGCGATCCCTAGATGCAAGATGTAGAGACAAGTAAGCTATTTCAACTTCCAGAGTTGGAAAATAATGTTTCCTTTTTGGCAATTATGCATCAATATGTTGGGTTTTGACCAGAAAAAATATATTTTTGCTAAAGAAGTCTACTGAATAGAATATGAGCAGGAAAAAATATTTACATGGTGAAAATTGTTTGCAAAGGCACTTGATTACTTATAAATATTTATTATTTTTATCTTATCATAAAAATAACAGTCACATAAGTAAACCATTGGAACACTAGTTGCTTTTTTAACTTTGCTTCTTTTGCTCCAGCCAAGGCTTAAATAGCATTTGCAAATCACCCCATTTTGAAAAGACAGACTGTAAATTAGACTACTTATGTGATACAACTCAAGTATCAACTTGTGGCTTTTTCACACAAGTGTGAAATTATCTTTTAGTAGCTACATTTACTTCTCTTTTATCTGACATTTTGCATTTACAACATGGTAAAAATAATCTACCAACTATTTTTTTGCATTAATGTTTACACTTGGCATTAAGAAATACTGACATCTAAGATGAGAGAATCTCTGACTGTGAAGATTAAAGTTATGTGTCAAAACTTGGCTGGGCCATGATTCTCAGTAGTACGGCAGTTATGTAATATAGAATTTGGCAGTTACTTAGAGAAGTGACCATCCTCCATTTTATGAACTGATGTAGTCATCTTCCATGTCTGGTTTTCATTACTCTTCCTTATTTTTTTACATAATCACGTGGTTAAATGAGAATGGGTGTACTTAGTAACTTTGAATTCTGCATATATTCTTGGTATTTACATTTGCTGATGAAAATTAACTCTTAAACTAACATTCTTCCACATAAAAATATATGAGATCTCAGACTGAATATTTAATTTAGAAATGGACTCTAACTTGCTAGTGAATTATTTCTTTTCACTGAATCACCTATAATGCTGTATTCTCAGTTGTCGTTGTTGTTGTTAAGTGCTGTTGAGTCGCAGGAGACTTATAGCAACCCTATGAAGGAGATTCCTCAATGCTTGGGTGTCTTTCATCCTCTATTCAGGTTCATAGGGTTTCCAGAGGCAAACTATTACAGAACTGGATGCCACTCCTCCTCCCCAGCTTGTTTTAATCCGGGAGCTCCACCCCACTCTCTGTCTGCATTGGATAACCAACCATTAATGCATTTGACACATCAGTGTCACAGTGCTCATCTTCACAACAACCACAAGTTACTGCTGTACGGCAACTTTTACACAAGGGCTATAAGACCTAGAGGGATGTCTGAACAAAAACAATGAAAGACGGCCTGGGGGTCAGTAGTATTATAAAAATAATTCTAGAGAGAATGCTTTTCAAATGCTATAAACTTAAATGCTATGTTAGAATAAGTAATATAATTTCAAAGCAAAGCAAAGCTTACATAAAGGCTTTTTCTTATTGAAATAGGGCTTGGGATGGAGGACCTTTTTAGATTTTTTGCTAAAAGGTTAAGGAAGTATTTTAAGTATTGAAATATGGTATGCTGAATGTTCTTAGAGAATATCACATAAAATTAGAATAACAAAAGGTGTCAGTGTTTTAGATGCTGCTATTACCAGTGACTCAATTTCATTTCAGAGTATAGAGTTTCTTAACACTTGCAGCAATAAAATGGTGTGTTTATACTGCATATCTTCAGAAGCTGACTTTCTTCACACTTCTAAGGACTTGTCAACAGTCATTCAACCAGTTAAAAAGAACTACAGAATTGTCCCTGTTCACTGATGTATAGGTGTAACTTGCCTCAGGACAAAAATTACTGTTACATAATTATTATAATCTTGGAAATAATTGTCATGAATACAGCTTTGAAGAAGCTTTGGTGGACTAGTAGCAAGAAGCTGTGCTGTAATCCTTATGGCATACAGTTCAAATACACCTGCTTCTCCACTAGAGGAAGATGAGCGATCTCTCCTGTATAATTAACTGCCTCTAAAAGCCCTCCGGAGGGTCAATTGTTGGTTGATTCTGTCTGCATGGCACACACAAAAACATAAAGTCCCATGCCATGTCTACAAGGATGAGTGATAAACTTATTGATGCATATCACAAAACTAATTCAGTTCCAATGTTTGTGGCTAGACTATGAAATTAATACATTTAATAGCTTGATTGTTTTGTAATAAAATTGAGTTTCTAGTTTTATTGAATTGTCTTGCACACGATTTTCATGTAAATAAAGAATTAATTTAAATTTTAAAAATTTAAAGTTTTTAAAATAAAATTTAGTATCTATCATGATATCAATCTGGAGACTAAGGTGCACCTGATATAGGCCATGGTCTTTGCAATTACTTATTATGCTTCAGAAAGCTGGACAATAATTAGGGATGATGGAAGGAGAATTGATGCCTCTGTGCTGTGGTACTGGAGAAGAGTATTGAATATACATACCATGGACTGCTAGGAGAACAAACAAGTTCGTCCTGGAGAGGGTGAAGCCAGGCTGCTTCGTGGAGACAAGGATTCTGAAACTTCGTCTGACATACTTTGGATGAGTCTCAAGGAGGACCAGTCCTTGGAGAGGGACATCATATTTGGGAGGGTGGAGGGACAGAACAGGAGAGGAAGACCCTCGATGAGATGGATTGATTCAGTGACTGGGGTAATGGGGATAGGTGTGTCAGAGACAATAAGATTGGTAAGAAATAGAGCAGGGTGTAGGGTTGTTGTCCAAAGGGTAGCTATGAGTCG
>NW_006399920.1:3735979-3742691 GCF_000299155.1 Elephantulus edwardii | reverse complement strand
ATTTAAAGCTCATTTCTATAAAGTTGGTTCTAATTCATAGTGATCATCCATTGGGTTTCTGAGGCTATAAATGGGAAGAGACAATGGAAAGAGACTGCTCATTTTTCTCCCACAGAGTCAATGATGGATTCAAGCCATGGGAGATGAGAAACCCTTGGTTAACATCATACAACACTCTATAGACTACACCATCAGAAATATCTCATATTAATTTGTTGTTGTGCATTGTAGAGTCAGAACTGACTCACAGCTGGCCCTCAGCAGGTTTTCAGAGGCAGTTAATCGCAAGGGAGGAGATTGTCCATCCTTCTGTGAAGCAGCTTGTGGATTCAAACGTTAAGCTTTCAGGTTGCAGCTTTCGGGTTGAAGCACAGCTTCTCGCCACTAGGCCAGTAAAGCTCCTGCTAATTTAGGCACTCTTGTGGCATAGTTTATCAGGAGTATGTTGCTAATCCAAGGCTAAATCTATGTGGCAGTTTAAATCTACCAGTGGAAGGATGGATAATCTCCTTTCATGCAATTTACAGCCTCAGAAACTCAAGAAAAGATAAGCTATGAGTTAATGCCAATGCATAAATTTGTTGTTGTAATGTACCATAGAGTGGGAAATGACTCATAGCTGACCATCCAACAGATTTCCAGAGACAGTAAACTTCATGGAAGCTGCATGGAAGCTGGTTATCCATCTTTCTCCTGCAGGGCAGCTGATGGATTTGAACCTTCTACCTTTGAGATGACAATACAACTCTTTACTACTAAGCCAACAGAGCTCCCGCATAATAAATGTAAAGACTTAGAACTAGAAGACTACCCTGACTCTCTTTGAGTCCTTTAACTGAAGTGATTTCTCTCAATAGTGGTGTAGCAAACAAAAATATTTAAACAATTAAATAGTTGTTAGAATTAATAGTAGTATTAATAATAGTATTATTATGATATTAATAATAATAACAATAATACTGTTGTTATGCACTGTGAAGTTGCCTGCGACTCCTAGTGACCCTATGTACAACAGCTCTATACTCTGCCCTATCGTGTGCCAATCTTATTATCTCTGACATACCTACCCCTGTTATCCCAGTCACTGAATCAATCCATCCCATTGAGGGTCTTCGTCTCTTGCACTGTCCCTCCACCCTACCAAGCCTGACATTCCTCTCAAATGACTGGTCCTGCCTTGAAACACATCCAAAGAATGTCAAAGCTTCAGAATCCTTGCCTCCCAAAAGCAGCGTGCTCTCACCCTCTCTAGGATGAACTTGTTTGTTCTTCTAACAGTCCATAGTATATTCAATATTCTTCTCCAGCACCAAAGCTCAAAGGAATCCGCTCTCCTTCTATCATCCCTAGTCATTGTCCAGCTCGCTGATGCATAGCAAGTAATTGCAAAGACCATGGCATGTATCAAGCACACCTTAGTCTCCAGACTGACATCATTGCTCTTCAGTATTTTGGAGAGGTCTCTCACAGCAGACTTTCCACAATAATAAGACATTCTATTTTAATGGCTTTTGTTGATGTTGTCAGATTCTTTTAAATTAGTTCTGATTCATACCTCCTCAAAAAAAACATTGCCCAGTCCCAAGTCTTCCTCATAGTCATTCCTATCTTTGAGCCTGTTGTTGAGGCTGCTGGGTCAATCTATCTTGTTGAGAGTGTCTTAGTTGTCTCATTCACCACCCACCCACAACTTTTGAGCTGTTGCTGACTTGTGTCACCCTACATTGTGTTTCTGAGGCTGCAGATCTAATGAGAGTCATAGTCAACTAGACCACATATAGTACACTACCACGATTTATCGTCATAGAGTTGAGATAGATTCATACTTGACCCACCTATTACATTTCTGAAGCTGTAAATCTCAAGGGGAGAGACAGCTTACCTTAATCTCACAGAACACTGGTGGAACCACTTGAGAAACATAGTTTTTGAGTTAGCAGATAACTCCCTGCAGACTGGGCCTAAAGAATTCTGTGCAGAACTTAGTAGTGCAAGTAAAGAAAAAAGAAAAGAAAACGATACCTATGAAAGTCACATACTCCCTATACTGTATTCCTTGGGAATCATTCTTATATATGAATATGGCTTTGAACCCACCAATTGCTACATGGAAGAGAGACGAGCAATCCAATGTAGTGAGTGTCAGAGACGAGTAGATTCAGACTCACTATTAACAAGAGTTGACTCAGCACTCATTGAACATGAATTATTAGTTAAGTTGTATGTGTGTGCAAATAAAAATACTATAGTTCCTTTTATTTACAGTACTTTGTTTTCTGTGTGTCTCAGTGAATTTGGACTTTAGTACTGTACATAAATGGTAGATCAAGAATAAGCTTTTGAAAAATCATATTTATGCTTAATCCCTCCTTTCCAATTTTCTGCCATAGGAATTTGTAATGTCTTGATATAGATCAATTTTCATTTTTCTCATATTAAATAGGTAAAATAATACTTCTGTCTATATCACAATTGTTATAAAAAGCAGATTCCCTTCCCTTCCCCTCCCAAGTACTTAGAAAAGTAAGATATTCTATGCCTTGAGGATTTTAAAGCGCCATTTCACTTACTATGGGCATTTTGCCAGTCGAGACCAATCCTTGGAGAAGGACGTCGTTCAAGGAGAGAGGGACAGTACAAGAGAGGAAGATATTGGATGAGATGAATTGACTCCGTAACTGGGATAATGAGGGTAGGTGTGTCTGAGACAATAAAATTGATTGAAGATAGAGCAGGGTTCAGAGCTGTTGTACATAGGGTTGCTGTGATTCACAAGTGACTCAACAGCATATCAACAACAACAAACAAGACACCTCAAAAGAAGATAGAATATGCAGTGATTTTAACTAAGGAATGGATCAATGCTCTACCACTTCAGATGTAGCACAGGATCAAAAACTTCTTAAGGAAGTAGCACACTAATCAAGACACTAAGAAATATGTATTTTTGAACAGGGCCTCAAGTTATGCTGAAGATTACAGAAGGCAAAAATTCCCTGGATTACAGAGATGGTTTATTCCTATAGCTGAGATACTGTTGTTATTGTTAAGTGCCGTTGAGTTGTAGATGACTCATAGAGACCCTATGAACGAAAGACCTGAACAGTTGTATAACTTTCATAGTTTCTCCAAGTTCAGAGACTTCTGGAGACAAGCTATTTATTTCACAAGTAGATGCCAGACCTGCTTCCAAGCTTGTTTTAATCAGGAAGCTCCACCAAACATTGTCCACCATGGGTAACCATTATCACATTTGACACATCAGTGTCACAGTGTTTAGCATCACAGCAACCACGAGCTATCTCTGTACAGAAAATGGACAGATCAGTGCTATGCCACTTAAAAGAATGTTTAACCAAAAACAATTAAATAAAATGGCTTGCCTCCAGAAACTGCTCAGGTCTCTCATTCATAGGGTCACTATGAGTCATCTATGACTCGACGGCACTTAACAACAACAGCAACTATATATATATATAATCTCATCTCTCTCTCTCTCAGTCTCTATCTCTATATCTATCTGTGCTGCAATCCCAAAGGCGTGTGGTTCAAATCCTCCAGCTGCTCTGTGGGGGAAGAATGGGTTATTTCATCCCATGCAATTAACTACCTCTGAAAATCTGTTGAAGGGTCAGTTATGGGTTGGCTCTGACTCAATAGTACACAACAACAAATACACA
The DNA here is from genome assembly GCF_000299155.1 of Elephantulus edwardii. Lineage (NCBI taxonomy): Eukaryota > Metazoa > Chordata > Mammalia > Macroscelidea > Macroscelididae > Elephantulus > Elephantulus edwardii. The sequence goes on along the minus strand of NW_006399920.1, from coordinate 3,739,011 downwards.
CACACACACACACACACACACACACACACACATCTCAGGAACCCCTCATAGGGAATTCAGAGAAGGTTACTTTAATGCTTATCATGTGTTGGGTACTTTTCTGAAGAATTTACAAGAATGATCTCATTTAAGTCCCGAAAAATACCATGAGGCAGGTTCCATTATCATTTGAATTTTGTAGAGGAGGAAAAGTAAAACAGAAAGAGGTTACATAGCTTGCCTGCGGTCACATAACCAGTAGATGGAATTACAATCTATGTTTTTCAGCACTGCACTCTTTTATAGCCTCTTGACTCTATTATACTGCTAAGGGGCACCTTTTCACAGGGTATTAGTAGGTATTGCCTATTAACCCAAAGGCTTTTGTGATGGAATAAGATTAGAAGTGTATACATCATTATGCAGACCTCAGGACTGTTAATCCTGTATAATGACTTTATTATGTAGATCTCTGAACTGCTAATCTGAGATGGAGATGGCTGCTTGCATGTGTCCTGCAACCAGAATTCTGCCTAAAAACACTTCAAGACAAGCTGATTCAAATTTTGAAAACAGTCACATTTTACTGATGTCTTTCTGTCAGAAATGAGTTTAATAGCTTGCTGAGATGCTGTTCCTCTGGTAAGAAACAGTTATTAACCTTTACCAATTGCATATGCTAATTATTTCAGAAGAACCTGTGGAAATTAAAGGGATGATTGGATTCACTTGAACAGAATTTTTCTCATTACCAATATTATCTGTTGAGATTTTCTCCATCTTTCAAGGACCAGCCTGAAGACTTTTTCTTCTAGAAACTTTCAGCCTGAAGTCTTCTTTTGTCCACTTTGGAAATATGAAACAACTTCAGTCTGGAGTATACATTAAAAAATTTCCATGTTCTACAGTGTGAATGTAATCATTGATGAGTATATACTTTCTTTTGGGTATAATTATAATTTTCCTTCTGTTGTTACTAATTGTAGGATTATTCTTTGGTGGTGAAAAAGGTTACCCCAAAGATTGAGAGTTCAAAAGCACCCAGTGACATCTTGGAAGATGACCCTCAAAATCTTTTTTAAAAAGTTGTGATTTTAATTAAAGTTTACTTTCTTTCAGATAGTTCTTCCATTGTTCTGTTCCAATACAGTGTTCATTATTTATCTACCCTTTTCTTATCTCCTCCTAACCCTCATGTTCATCTTATTTTGTAACAGCAGTACTATTCAGCATTTGTACTTTTGTGATTGAGCTATTCCATGCAGCATAATGTATTCCAGGCTCACTCATGTTATGTAGTATTTTCCAAGTTCATTATTTTTCAGTGTTGCATAATATTCCATCGTGTGAGTATACACAATGTTTTCTATTCTTTTTTTTTTAAATTGATGTGCAGTTGGGCTGGCTGCTTCTCTGTCTTCTGTGAGTAATGCAGCAACAAATAAAGGTAAAATTGGCTTTTAAAAGGTCAGTGTTAAAAACACAGAAGAGCAGGTTTACTCTACATACACGGAGTTACTTTCAATGAGTCTGAATTGACTCAATGGCAATAAATAATGACCTTATTAATTGTACTGCAAATGAAAGATTAGACTAAAATAAAAAAATTCTTAAATCCATTAATCCAATACATTAGTTTACCATATTCTGGGATGGTGGTTATACTCCTTTTTATCACATGCACACCCCTTTTTTCTATCACAGGCATAACTTACGTAGTTTTAGTTTTAACAAAGTTCTACTTTTTAGCTTAATGTTCTCATCTACAAATTAGGACAGTCGTGTCAGTAGTGTAGTCTGCTGAGAGTTGTGCTGCTGACCCAAAGACTATGCCCCTCTATCGGTTTCTCTGCTAATCACCATTGGCATATGGCTACCAACCTGAGACCATGGCACCAGGGTTATCACTGCTCATGACCGATGGATTCTGGCTGAAAATGAAGAATGTCAGAAGAATGTCCATTTTATGCTTTATTGATTACGCAATAGCATTTGACTGTGTGAATCATGACAAATTATGGATAACCCATTGAGAAGAATAGGAATCCCAGAACATTAATTTTTCTCATGCAAAATCCATAGTTTGGCCAAGAAGCTGTTATATGAATGGAACAAGGAAACACTGCATGGTTTATAATGAGTGAGGTTGAGCATCAGGGTTGTAGCCTCTCTCCATACTTATTCAATTTTTTTTTTTGCTGTGCAAATTATTTGAGAAGCTGGGCTCTCTGAAGAGAAGTGAGCCATGAGGAGCAGAGGAAGACTCATAATTAACCTGCATTATGCAGACGACACAACTTTGCTTGCTAAAAGTGAGGAGCACTTGAAGCACTTGCAGCAGAAGATCTAAGAATGTAGCCTTCAATACGGATTGTATCTCAACATCAAGAAAACAAAATTATCACCATTGGACTGATAGGCACCATCATAATGTAGAGAGAAAAGACTGCAACAGTCAACAAGTTCACCATACCTGGATCCACAATCAACATATCCTTGGTGCCAGCAGTCAGAAGATCAGGAAACATATTGCAATGGGGAAGCCTGCTGCCAGGAACCTCTCCAAATTATCAAAGAGCAGTGAAGTAAGCTTGAGGATGTAAGTGTGTCTGATTTAGGCTATGTTGTTTTCAGTCTCAGATGTATACATCTGAGAACTGGACAATGAATAAGGATAGCAGAAGAATTGATGCCTTTGAACTGTGGTGTTGGAGAAGAGTACTGATCCCCTGGACTGTCAAAAGAACAAACTGATGTGTCTTGCAGAAAGTATAGCAGTATAATTCTTAGAAGCAAAGATTATCATCTTTGTCTCATATACTTCAGGCAAGTTGCTAAAAGAGGTTATGCCTTGGAGAGGGACATCATGCTTGGAAAAGTGGAGGGTCAATGAAAGATAGGAAGACCCTCAATCAAATGAATTGACCCACTGACTACTGCAATGGGCTCAAGTGGGTCAGAAGTTGTGAGAATGGCACAGGATAGGACATGGTTCAGACCTGTTGTTTATGTGGATGCTATGAGGTTTTATATTCTCTCAGCTTGATGAAACA
>NW_006399920.1:3732158-3733214 GCF_000299155.1 Elephantulus edwardii | reverse complement strand
CTTCTATCTCCTCTTCCTTGGCTCTGGTTGTTGGTGCATATATTTGAATGATAGTGGTATTCACTGGACTTCCTTGTATGTGTATAGATATGACTTACGTATGATAAAAATCACTTAAGCATTTGGTAGTTTTGCTCAAATATTTGAAAAAAATGTTTTCTTTGAAAACTTATTTTTTTTTTTTACATAGAGAAAAAAAGTTCATGTTGCTTATGGGCTCATGTAAGACAAATAATAAAGAGGGATGAGAAAGCACTGGGAGCAATAGAGCCTCAATGAATTGTTGAATAATAAGAAGCTACAGACAGATACATGTATACACATACAAACACAATCTTACCTCAGAAGTTTAGATAAAAAATAAAACCCAAACAACAACTAATAAAACAGCAGTTTGGTCTCATTATTCAGTTTTTATTTTGAGTAAAATTTTGAGCAGTACAGGAGTCTCCTTAAGAAGAACAAGCTGAATTTAAAACTTAAAATGAATTTTTTAATTTTTTCTGGATGCAAGTAGATAGGGTAAGGAAGGAATTTTGAAACCGTATGTTATATTGAGTAGAGCTGACTCCTAGCTGACCAGTAGGTTTTAAGAGGCTATAAATTGCACGAGAGGAGATTGCTTATTTTTCTCCCTTGCCTTTAAGGAGGGTTATGGTTTTTGGCAGTTGATTGACTTTTCAATATTCTTCTCTAACACCACATAGGTTGAAGGAAAAAGTGAACAAATTGGGTTATGAAGCTGTGCTGCTATTTTGAGATATTTGACAAAGAACATCCAGAGAAGATATTTCCGTGTTTGAATCTCTTTAAATTTTAAAGAAGAACATGGATTAAATTGCATCATGATTTACATGAATGGTTGATTCAATTTATGAAAAAACCCCAACGCATTACATCCTCAAGTTCCTTTGTATTCTAGCAGGCATTGAAGAAAGACTGTCATGGATTATGGAAAATGAGCCACAGATAGAATTGTTATTACTTTAAGAAACATCTCAGTTGTATCTCATTTGGTTTTCTATATGTTTTTATTTTTTTCTATAATTATATTTT
>NW_006399920.1:3720944-3730301 GCF_000299155.1 Elephantulus edwardii | reverse complement strand
ATAGATGGGTTGATCTCTGGATTCTCAATTCGATTCCATTGATCTATGTGTCTGTCATTGTACCAGTACCATGCTGTCTTTACCACTATATGTTTTGAAGAACCTGAGTTGGATGTAGAGCAAATAAAATGTAATGTACACATTTTCTGTACTTCTTAGCAACTATACAGATTTCTTTATCTAGAACTACTTGACTAGATTAGAAATGTCTTTAAGGTAAAGAACACATCATCTATTATTTTTGTGTGTGTTTTTTTGCAGAGTTAAGACTAACTTGGTAAAGCAATGCTGTCCACTAGGTTTTACATAGATACTGGCTAGGTCATTTCAATAAAACAGACCAGAGCTTGGCAAATTATGGAACATACCCTGCTGCCTATTTTTACAAATAAAGTTTTATTAGAACACAATCACCTCTGCTTATTTATATATTATATGCATCTGCTTTGCTGCTACAACAGAGTTGTGCAGCCATAATAGATTATGCCTGGACTTCAACATTTAAAATGCACATCTTTATAGAGGGTTGGGGAAGGGAATGACAATCATGGAAATAATCTTTTCCATTTGATTTATTTGGCTTATATTTCCAACCCTGGGTGTGTGATTTCATTCTTACATTTATATTTATTTTGATAGGGGCATAATACCAGAATTTAACTGCATTTCATTACTACATGATGGTTGCTCTTATATCATTTGCTGTATAATACATCTTTTCATCACTAAATGTCATACCACATTTATCATGTCTCTAGCGCCTGGATTAGCACATAAATATTACATGCTTTGAACAATAAGTATTTTAAGCATTTTGCCAGTATAACTTTTTTATACATAATAGTTCTACTATGTGTGTAATTTCAATATTCCTATTTTACAGATGAAGAAGCTGAATTGTATAGATATCAAATAACCTGTACAGGTTTACACTGTTAAAACATTACAGAATAATAAAGTTGCACAGAACTTAAAAGTGGTGAAAATAGTAATTAGTAAATGCGCTTTTAAAAAGTTTTTTTTTTAAACTTTTTATTGTGATTTAAGAGAGGGTAATAGAGTCAATTTGTTTTCCACTTCTCAATTCATGCACGTTTTCTTTGGTGACATTGCAGTCCTACAAATCAACAGCCTTCTTCCCACTTCTTTTCTGTGTTTCCTATTTCACAAGACTTTAAAGTGGTGAAAATAGTTATTAGTAAATGCATTTTAAATAAAAATTGAGCAAAGATGTTAAATACCTATCACTATTATAATAACTTTTTTCTGTTTTTTTTAATTTAAATTTATTATTAATTTCAGTAAAAATTTACAGAGACTTTAGATTTCCATTCATTCATTGTTGCACTCCCCAACCCTCCCTCTTGGTACACTACCTTCTTGGAAAAGTAAAAGACAAATTCTTTCATTGTTTTACAAACCCTCCCCCAGGTCCACTCCACCATGTAGCCTTCGCTCTATACTCCTTTCATGACAAAAATACCTAATCACATATCCCTTTTAAACAGTATTCTCCCTCATCTGTTTCAATGCAGCATACATTATCGAACCCATCTTTCTCAGTCTCCCCCCAACCCCAAGGTCAGTCCTGTTTTACAAGAGTGGCACCATGCAGTATTTGTCCTTTTGTGATGGACATACTTCACTCCGCATAATGTCCTCCAGGGTCACCTATTTTGAATAATATGCATGAGTTCCTTGTTTTTCAATGCAGCATAGTAGTCCATTGTGTGAATATACCACAACTTCTCTATCCATTGGTTTGTTGATGGGCACTTAGGTTGTTTCCAACTCCTTGCTATTGTGAACAAAGCCAAAATAAGCATGGGTGTGCATATATCTGCTTGGATGTCAGTTATGGTCTCTTTGGGGTATTTTTCCAGTAGTGGAATTGCTGGGACAAATGGTATCTCTATTTGCAACTTTTTGAGAAAGCGCCACACCACTTGCACCATTTTACTCTCCCACCAATAGTGAATAAAGGTTCCAGTTTCTCCACAACCTTGCCAGCATTTGTTGCTTGCTGTTCTGTTAAATTTTGCTATTCTGTCCGGGGTGAGATGATATCTCATATTTATTTTAATTTGCATCTCTGTTAGAGCTCGGTATTTTGAACATTTCTTCATGTGCTTATTGGCCATCTGAGTGTATTCTTTGTTGAATTGTCTGTTCATATTCTGTGCCCATTTTTCTATTGGTTTATGTATTTATTTTTTAATAAATATTTCCAACACTTACATGTTGTTAAGTTCTCTTCTAAGCATTTTATAAAAGCCCATTTACCCTAAAAACTGATGTTGTAATTGTGTATGGTTCAGTTGAAATTGACTCATAACTGATCCTCCAGCAGGTTTTCATAGGCAGTAAATTGTAACTCAGGAGATTGCCCAACTTTCTCTCACAGAGAGACATGCGGATGCAAACTCTTTGCCTTTTGGTTGGCAGTATAACTCCTTACCCCCTCAAAACTGATGCTGGGCATATTACCACTATGAATAATATGACAATGAGAAATTGAGGCATAGAGGAATGAAATATTTTCCCCCTTATACCACTTATAAGGATGTATCAGAAGGAGGTTTTAAATTCAGACAGATTTCTCTCTGCTTTTCGCTCTTCTTTCTGGCAGTTCAAATCACCTCAGGCTCCAGGGAAGATATACGGTTAATTTCTTCCAGAGCCATTTATATCCTTTCAAACCTTGCTGGAGGGTTAGCTACAAGTCTGGTCCAACTAGAGGGCAATGAGTCGTGTGTTACTCTGCTGCTACTATTCTTTGACACACCAATGCATGTATCTAAATAAAAAAAAAGAAATTCTGGGTGCCAGAGGTGAAGAGTTGCACTGGCAACCCAAAGATATGCAATTTGAATCTACCAGCTGCTCCGTACGAGAAAGATGGCAATCTCCTCCTGTGTGATTAACTGTCTCTGAAAACCCTCTGGAGGGTCAGCTATGTCTTGGTTCTGACTCGATAGTACACAACAACAAAAGAGATGAAAAGGGGGCTCTCATAGCTTAGTGGTAAGTAATTGCCCTGTCAACCCAAAGGTAAGTGGTTTGAATCCACCTGCTGCTTCACAGGAGGAAGACGGAGGCAATCTCCTCTCATGTGATTTACTGAAAACTCAGTGGAGGATGAGCTATGAGTCAGTTCATACTCGATGGTACATAGCAACAATAAAAACAAATGAGTAGCTGTTCCTGTAGAGAAAGAACAATTTATAACTAAAATGAAATTTTAACATGATTACATAGGTAGAAACCACATGAGAACTATCTAAATCACAGTCACTAGTTCATCGTTGTGGAGCAGGAGGAACTGACTCATAACTGACCGTCTACTGAGTTTCTGAGGTTGTAAGTAGCATAGGAGATTGTCTATATTTCTCCTGTGGAACTACTGGTGAATTTAAACTGCCAAAAGCTGTGTCTTTGAGTAGGCAGTGAGACTTTTTAAGGAGAGGCCACCAGAGTGCCCATCTAAAAAAGAAATATTAATAAAAAGACTTCCATATAATAGTTTATTCAATCTGTATGTTGAAGAAATAATTCAAGAAACCAGACTAAATGAAGAAGGATGTGACATCAAGATTGGAATAATACTTAACAACAACCTGTATCATGTAGATGACACAATTGTGCTTGTTTAAAGGGATGAAGACTTGCTGCAGATCAAAGACCATAGCCTTGAATGTGGATTATATCTCAACATAAAGAAAACAAAAATTCTCATCACTGGACAAATAGGCAACAGTATAATAGAAGGACAGAATGATGTTGTCAAGGATTTCGTTTTACTAGGATGCACAATTAATACTCCTGGTAATAGCAGTCAAGAAATTAAAGGACATGTTGGGTTTGGGGGGGGGGGAATTCTACTGTTAAGGACCTCTTCAAAGTGCTAAAGAACAAGGATGTCAGTTTGAAGACTAAGGTGTGTCTGATCCAAGCCGTGGTGTTTTCAGTTGCTTCCTATGTATCTGAAAGTTAGAAAATGAACAAGAATTACAGGCGAATTGATGGCTTTTAATTTTGGTGTTGGAGAAAAGAACTGGATATCCCCTGGACTGCCAAAAGAACAATATCCTCCTGTTTTTGAGGATCAAAGTTAGAGGCAACTAAACATACACATACTCACATACTTTTAGAAGGGGTAGTCCTTGGGGAAGAAGTTCATACTAGAAAAGATGGAGGGTCAGAGAAGGAGAGGAAGACCCTCAACAAGATGTATTGACACAGTGACTCTAACAATAGACTTGAGCATTGAGACTGTGAGGACAGTGGACAGGATAAAGTTCAGCTCAACTGTTTATAGGGCTGCAATGAGTTGTGGTGGACTGGACGGCACTGAAAAACAACGTGTACTATACAGTCATACGATACAATAAAAAAATCCAATATTTTGAACATGAGCTCTAGCAGCCCAGGGGTAAAAAAATGTGCTGCAGTCCTGAAGGCCTGTGGTTTGAATACTTCAGCTCCTCCATGGGAAGATGGACAATCTCCTTCTGAGCAATTGAGTGAGATTAATGGTCTCTGAAAATCTGCCAGAGGCTCAGCTATTGTTTGCTTCTGACTAGATGGTACCCAACGACATCACATTTTTTAGTAATATTTGTTTGGTGAAATTGTGTTGATAGCTTCATGTAATATCACTTGTCCTGTAACTGAGCTTTGTAATGAAATTATAGAGAAGATGTTTTTTCCTCAAATAAGTCATATGGGCTAAGAACAGTAATAATCTCTAACTTCAGAAACATGTTTGATGCATTCAAATTAGTTATAGTGACACCAAAATAAATGCTGTGTCCAGTCAAGTGTGAAGCTTATACCTAGGTCAAGAGGCTATTGTCTGAACAGAGGTAGGATTTAAAATCAGTTAAGATGTGCTTAAAAGTTATATCCTCTGTACATATCCAATCTGTATGCTGAACAAATCATTTGAGAAGCTGGACCCTATGAAGGAGAATGGGAAATCTGGGTTAGAGGAAGACTCGCCAACAACCTGCACTAAGCAGATGATACAACTTTATTTGCTGAAAGTGAGGAGTACTTGAATCGCTTGCTGCAGAAAAAAAAACAACCAACCCCTTCAATATGGACTGCATGTCAATATTAAGAAAACAAAAAAATCTAACCACTTAACCAATAGGCAACATCATGATAGATGGATAAAACATTGAAGATATATACAAATTCATCTTGCTTGGATCCACAATCAACACACTTGGTACTAGCAGTCAGGAGATCAGAAGTACTGCATTGGTAATTTCAAATTACTTAGGATGAATAACGTCAGTTTGAACACTAAAATGTGCCTAATTCAGTTAAAGTTTTAAAAATCACTTCCTACCCAGTTGAGAGCTATAGAATGAATAAGGTTACCAGAAGCATTGATAACATTGAGTTTTGGTGCTGGAGAAGAGTACCGAATATTTTAAGGACTTTGCCAAAAGAACAAACAGATAGGTCTTGGAGTAAGTGCAGCCAGAGTGCTCCTTGGAGGTAAAGATGACAAAGTTTTGTCTCACATACTTTGGCCATGTTGCTAGGAGAGGCTGTTCCGTGGCTAGGTACATCATGCTTGTAAAGATGGAGGGTCAGTGAAGGAGAGGAAGACCCTCAGTGAGATGGATTGACAGTCACTATAGAGGTTGTGAGGATGACACAGGTTAGGACAAGGTTCACATCTATTGTTCATTGGGTCACTATGAGTTGTATTAGACTCAACAGCATCTAACAACAACAAGAGAGTTATAACAAAGCATTGCAAAGTGGATGCCTTTAAACAACAAACATATATCATTTCACAGTTCTAGGCATTTGTTGTTTTAGGTTCATTTTCAGAGTCTGACTCATTGCAACTCTCTTTACAAAAGAAACTCATGGAGTTTCTGAATTTCCAATTTTTTGTGTGGTATCAGGATTGGTGGAAGATCTATTAACAATCTGCGTATGCAGATGACACAACCCTGCTTGCTGAAACTGAGGAGGACCTCATGCACTTGCTGCAGAGAGTCAAGGACTGCAGCCTTCAGTATGGACTGTGGCTCAATGTCAAGAAGACAAAGACTCTCACCACTGGACCAATTGGTAGCATCAGGATGGATGGCGAAGAGATTGAGATTGTTCACAGCTTCAGTTTGCTCGGCTCCACGGTCAACACTCTTGGCACCAGCAGTCAAGAAATCAAAAAACATATTGCGATGGTAACGTCTGCTGTTAGGGACCTCTCTAAAGTACTCAAAAGCAACGATGTGTCTCTGGAGACTCAGGTGCATCTGATTCAGGCCATGGTCTTTGCAATCACTTGTTATGCATCAGAGAGTTGGACAATGACTAGGGAGGATAGAAGGAGAATTGATGCCTTTGAGATGTGGTGCTGGAGAAGAGTATTGAATGTACCATGGACTGCCAGGAAAACAAACAGATTCATCCTGGAGAGGGTTAAGCCAGGCTACTCCTTGGAGGCAAGGATTCTGGGGCTTTGTCTGACATACTTTGGACATGCTGTAAGGAGGAACCGGTCCTTGGAGAAGGGCATCATGCCTGGGAGGGTGGAGGGACAGTGCAGGAGGGGAAGGCCCTCTATGAAGTGGATTGATTCAGTGACTGGGGTAATCGGGATGGGTGTATCAGAGGCAGTGCGATTGGCACAGGATAGAGCAGCGTTTAGGGCTGTTGTACATAGGGTCGCTATGAGTCGCAAGTGACTCGATTGCGCATAACAACCACAACATTGTAAGATAAGAATCTTAGTGGGGAGAAAAGTGCAGCAATGAATGGAAATCCAAAATATCTTTAAATGTTCATTAACATTAATAAAAAAATAAATGCACCCCTCAAAAAAAAGAGGAAAAAACCCCACTAGAACAAATAAACAAAACTTCCAAAAAAAAAAGAGGTAAGAATCTTATTTCAAATTTTTTTAAATGTTTTATGTTTGGCTACTAATCCTGAAATAAACAACAATTGAATGAATCTATTTATGATAAGCAGATGTACATCATTCTTCATACCTTCCCCCCCCAATTTATTTACAAAATTCTAATACAAATTTGAGCAAATTCTTTCAATTTCCCTCACTCCCCACCCATCAAATCGTACAGCCCAATGATTAATCCCCTCTTCCCCCTGCACATCCACATCCCTCTGCTTCCAGCCTCTTCTAACCCTCCTGGATCCTTATACTCATTCTACAATAACGGTCTTATACAATATTTATCTTCATACCTTTTTAAGTTAAGTCTGATAATTAAAGATGATTAGGCAAAACTGGCAGGTTTTTTTAGTTAAATGCTTTAAGTACTAAATTTAAGGTTATCTTGAAATTTTATGCTATGTTATCTTTTGTCCCTAATTCAGCTGACTATGGCTTAGTGGTAAGGAGTTGTGCGGCTAACCCAAATGCACATGGTTCAAATCCACCAGATTCTCTAAAGGAGAAAAAGGGGAAATCTTCTTCTGCAATTGACTGAAGACTGGCAGAGATTTACTGCCTTTGAAAGTCTGCTGGAGGGTAAACTACAGGTCAGTTCAGACTCCATGGTACCTAACAACAAAGTGAGTATGGTAAGAAAGCCTGAAGTTCATGGGAAGGAGAGCCATTAGGAACTGAACATTTTCTTCAGAAGATTCTAAATATACTTTTAAAATGCAAGGCCTCAGCTCAGTTCATCTGACCAAGGACAGCCTTTCCTTTACATAATGACATAGACTATTACTTTTTTGTTGTTGTTGTTCTGCAGTGGAGCATTTGTTTATTTATCATGCAACCCAAGGGAATATTTGTGTCTCGGGTGCTGAAAGACATGTCAATTCCAGTATGCCTATATTTTATTCAGATCCACATCACTGCAGCTTACCTGGAGTATTTGAAAAGTTTGATAATGCAAAGCAAGAATTCACACAGCATTTTAGTCAGTGAACCAACAGTCATTTGGTGCATACTGATTAATAAGAGAGATGAGAGAACTTTTTCAACATTTCTGTAAGAAAGCAATAGAACCAGAATGTTAGATCACTAAATTACTTTGAGATTGTTCTCACCTTTCTATACAAGTATTCACTTAGAGAAGAGAGACAATTCACCACGGGCTAAGGGTTTAATAGCCATGGTAACTAGGATGATTTACTGAATCATAGAATTGTCTAGATAATTGCATTCCAATTACAGTTAACCCAGTGACCTTATAGGGTAGATTAGAACTGTCCCATAGAGTTTGGAATACTGCAAATCTTTATAGAAGCCGACTGATATATCTTTCTCTCAAGAAGTGGCTAGTGCATTCCGATTGCCAGTATTTAGTTAGCAGTCATTGACAGCCACTGTGCCAGCAGTCACTTACTCTTGATAATAAAGCTATGTTGTAGCCACTTATTGAATCCTTGAATATCTTCTTCAAAAGTGACATGAAGTAGTTGTCTACATTTTTGACCACTTCCGATGATGGAGTCTGCTATCAGGGACCTCTCCAAAATACTGAAGAGAAATGATGTCACTTTGAAGACCGAGGTGCACCTGATTCAGGCCATGGATTTCTCAATCTGTTATGCATCAGAAAGCTGGGCAATGAATAAGGATAATAGAAGAAGAATTGATCCCTATGGTGCTGGAGAAGAGTATTGAATATCCCAAGGATTGCCAAAAGAATAAACAGATATGTCCTGGACAGAATTCAGCCAGAGTGTTTCTCGGAGGCAAGAATGACAAAGCTTTGTCTTTTTTATTTTGGACATGTAACTAAGTGAGGCTATTCCAATGAAAGGGGCATCATGCTTGAAAAGATGGAGGGTCAACTATGGAGAGGAAGACCCCCAACTAGATGGATTGACACTGTGACTTCAGCAGTGGGCTCTAGTGTCTCAGAAATGATGAAGACACAGGATAGAGCAGAGTTCAGGATGGCTGTTCATAAGGTCACTATAGTTTGTACTCATCTTGATAGTACCTAGCAACAAGGAAAGTATACAATTTACTGTCTCTGAAACCTGATGGGAGGTCATCTATAGTTGGTTCAGACTCAATGGCACATAACAACAACAAGGGAAGTAAAATAATCTTTCTAAACTTAATATTAATTCTAGTATGGGAACTCTAGTAGTGTAATAGTCTGTAATGAGTTACATTGTTAACCAAAAAGCTGAACATCTCTGCTGGTTCAATTTCAGCTGAGGTTTCATGGGAGAGTGATGAAAAAAAAATCTCTTTGTATTGTAGTTGACGCCCTCATAAACTTGAAGGAAGGTCACCAAGTAGGAACTGACTCAATGACAATTAGTGAGTGAATGAAGAAATAATAAATTCTACAAAATTGGTTTACTTTTTTTATTTTATTAAATTTTATTAGTTTT
>NW_006399920.1:3706445-3720386 GCF_000299155.1 Elephantulus edwardii | reverse complement strand
TCCTGTGATGACAGAAATACCTAGTCACATATCTCTTTTACACAGTTTTCTCCCTCCTCTGTTTCAGTGCAGTATACATTATTGAACACATCTTATTCAATTTCTCCCCAACCCTGAGGTTAGTCCCATTCTACAACAGTGGCATCATGTAATATTTGTCCTTTTGTGACAAAATTGGTTTACTTTTTCAGCAGTTTAAATGTTGTTGTTAGTTGCTGTCAACTTGTTCTTGATTTATGTCAAACTTATGTTAAAATATGAAACATCCCCTGGGAGTGTGCCATCTTCAAATTCACTGTAATGCTGAAGATAATTTTTATACCTACTGTATACTGTCACTGTATACTATATTTCTAACCCAGAAGGCCCATCTTACAGCAAGATATCAAACAATATTTTGTTGTAAAATTTTCACAGGCTGGTTTTCTGGAGTACATTGTAAGTTGTTGGGTTTTTTTCTTGTTCTCTTTTCTTGTCTAAGTCTAAAAACTCTACCTAAACCTGTTCACCAAGGGTGACTTTGCTGGCATTTGAAATTCTGGTGGCACAGCTTTCAGCATCATTGTAACACACCAGTCAGTTGTTTATTATTTCACAAGATTATTTCAGATACATAGGACACATACCATGGCTTGGATGAGGTGCTCCTTAGCTGTTTGAAGAACTTGAGTTCTCTCCAAAGAAGAAAGTCTCCCTGACTGCAGATTTTCCCAGTACACCTTTTGAAGTCTTGACTACTATTAACATGGGTTTTGATCATGCATCCAAGCAAAATGAAATTTTAACAGCTTCAGTCTCTTCTCTATCTTAATGATGTTGCTTATTGGTATAGAGATGAGGATTTTTGTTTTCTTGATGCTGCAATATAATCCACATTGAAGATTATAGTCCTAGTTCTTCATCAGTAAGAAGTTCAAGTCATCTTCACTTTCTCAAACAAGGTTTGCCTCAGAGCAGTTATAAGTCAACTTCTTCAATCATCTGGCAAACAAAACATTAATTGTGGCCAGCACAAATGTAAAAAACCTCAGGTTACATTTGCTAGAGTCTCTATAGCAATGCCACAGTTTCCTCTCAATCTCTCCAACACCATTGTATCTGGAAACTCATTCTTACCAGGATCATGCTCCATGTCACTGTCACTAGGTCTCGCTCTAGTCTCCCTCAAGTTTTGCTGCCCAGTTTGGGAAGTCTCTCTTATCCTTATCCCACAGCTGAAAACCAGCAGAGGCTAACACAATGGCTAGAAAAATCAACTTTTAAACTAATACCACAAGCATTAAAATGTAGGCTGAAGCTTTTAGTTAGAGTGTGGAGCTGAGAAGGAAAAAGGAGACAGAAGCAAAGGTAAAAAAGTAAAGATAAATTTATTAGAAAGTTAGACTAAGGTGCGCCTGATACAAGCCATGGTCTTTGCAATCACTTGTTATGCATCAGAGAGTTGGACAATGACTAGGGAGGACAGAAGGAGAATTGATGCCTTTGAGTTGTGGTGCTGGAGAAGAGCATTGAATGTACCATGGACTGCCAAGAAAACAAACAAATTCATCCTAGAGAGGGTTAAACCAGGCTACTCCTTGGAGGCAAAGATTCTGGGGCTTCGTCTGACATACTTTGGACATGTTGGAAGGAGAGACAGGTCTTTGGTTAGGGACATCATGCTGGGTAGAGTGGAGGGACAGCGCAGGAGGGGAAGACCCTCTATGAGATGGATTGATTCAGTGACTGGGGTAATCGGGATGGGTGTGTGAGAGGCAGTGCGATTGGCACAGGATAGAGCGGGGTTTAGGGCTGTTGTACACAGGGTCGCTATGAATGGCAACTGACTCGACGGCACATAACAGCAACAACAACAACAACTTCCTAAAGTAACAGGCCTCCCTCCTTGAAAGAAAACATGGAGGAGAGGCAGAGTGCTAGTGAGCTGAGGTCATATTTTTGGCTTCTCTGAGAAGGCCTTGGGGTTTGGAGTCTGGGCCAATGGGATGGTGCCATGCAGAATTAAAATTTTAGTAGGTGGTTTTCATTCTGATTCCTGTTCTTTGACATTCATATGCCCAAAGTTTCCACCCTCTACCATCACTCATGCAACTAAAACACTAATTCTATCCATGTCAATATTGGCTTTCTGGTTTTGACAATTCAACTTTTCCAACTTCTGCTTCTTGTTTTCTTTATTCTAATCCTAACACCATCTCTAGGGGAAGGCTCTCTCCCTTTTTTGTGTTCATTCTTGGTAAAGATCCTTACCTTTTTCAGCATCTATTCCTTGACTTCTGGGCTTCGTGTGGTATGACATCTATCCTTTCTTATTTTACAACTTGCTTGTATAGATATGTGGCTCAATCTGCTCTTTCATATCTCAAAAGATATTTAGTTAAATGAAGAAATAAAAACTTCATAGTGATAAAGTTTGTTAGAAGTCAAAGGAGCCCATAAGACAAAGTAGGATGGCCCCATACCGTTTTTTTCTCAATGTTCTGAGTCTTTACAGATACAGATTGCTTTCCTCTTTCACCCTTGGATGATCTGGTGGATGCCTATCATTAACCATATGGTTAGTATTCAACTGCTTTTGTAATCAAGTGCTACCAGGAATCCTAGAAACCCTATAGCTTTCCAAGCTTTGGATAATCTGAATCAAAACACAACAGTGAAGGTTAGGGCACAGAAAAAGCAAGTGGGAGTAATCACAGGGTTGTATAATGTAGTAGATAGGGGGAGGGCGTAAAGGAAAAAGGAAAGATCCAGCAGGGACCTGAAAGAACAGGTTAATGATGGGCATAGTCCAATGGTAATTAATTTTGTAAAACATAATGCATGGGAATAATTGTAAGAAACACAATGTGAATGAAGAGTGTGAAATGCAATGTGTGCGAACTTTATCAGCAAACCAACAAAAAATTAAGAATTAGAAAAAGATGAGCTCACAGAACGACCATATTAATCATGCATATAGTCATATATGGCTTTTCCATATTTCTGCACACTCTTTGCAATTTATCTCAAAAGAAACTCTTATATTTCAGTCTGCATCAGAATCACTTCATTTGGATGCTTGTTTAAAACACAGATGGCTGGGCCTCACCTCCAGAATTTCAGCTTCAGTAGATTTGGAGTGGTCAACAAGAATTAGCAACTCTAACAATTGCCCACATGCTCTTGCTTCTGGCTTTTCAGGACCACACACTGAGAGACCCACAGTTCGAAGGAATTTGAAAGAACAACCTTAGGTAGATGTTGACCTTATACGGTAAGTAGGGCATGTCTTATTTTAATGCCTGTTTCCGTCTTATTTTAAAGTTAGACTCCTAAGCTACAAGTCCAGCCACCCACAGAGCCCATTTAGATTCGCCAGACCAAAGGCCTATTGAGGAAACCCAAATCCGTTAAACTACAGTATCCTAGGGCTATCTTTTTCTAGAGGGATAAATTTTAAATAAACATGCCATTGCCATTTCTATTTGTTTTCAATTTGCACCTGGGAGCCTACGATCAAAATATAGAAAATGTAACTGTATTTATAAAGTGAAACATAAATACTACTACATTATCAATATAAAAATAATGACCCATGATTTGGAGATTAAAGAATAAGAACAAAAGGTGGAAAGACAAACAAAATAATAGATGAACTATTTTTTTTAAGGTCAGAGCAGAAGAAATAAAATTTTAGGCATAGTATTCAAGGCAAACAGTAGAAGAATTAAAAATTTCTGTATTTAAAAGATTGGGAGATGGAAGGGAGAAGTAGCATAGGAAGAGAAATCAATTTTTGTGAAAAGAAACAAAGAAATAGAGAAGTAAGGATATAAAGTAGTGTTAGGTGGTAACAATGGGGTGCACTGACTTCATGGCCCCAGCGATTGATTCTGGATAGTCCAAACAGTGATTATCAGTTAGCAACTAAAAGGTTGAGGAGGTTGAAGGAGCAAGTCTACCAGAAAAACAGTGATACACTTTGGAACAACCATTAGTTTGAAATCCTAAATAAAACAATTCTAGTCTGACAAAAACAGACTGACGTAAGTTGGACAACACTTGATGATACCAGCTTTTCAACTAGAAGATCAACTTAACTCAATTAATTGTTAGTAAGACTGAACCAACTCATAGCTGACCCTCCAGCAGATTTTCAGTCTGTAGATTATACTGGAGGAGATTGCCTGTTTTTCTCCAACAGAGCAGCTGGTGAATTTGAACCTCCTGCCTTTGGATTGGCAGTGTAACTCCCTAACAATAGGCCAACAAAGCTTCCTGAAATAAGACAGAAATAGTTGAAAACCACTGACCTCTGAGAACAAGACTCTTGGCCCAGCAGTTGAGTAAAAACACTGTTGTGTCTCAGTAAAAACTGCAGAGATTGTAAAGGATGGTACCGGCTCTGAAGTGTTGTTCACGAGCTTGCTGTGAATCATCGTTGTTGAGCTATTGACATCTAACAACAACACCAATTGATAAATGAATGTATGGTTCTGTTTTAAAGTTGTCATTTACATGGAAATACTTCTCATTAGTACAGATGGTCTTGTGTGCATGTATGACTTGGATGGTGGTGAAGAAATATAATTAAAACCAGAATCTCTCCACATCTTTGGCTATCTTTTCAAAAAGGCAGCAGATTTTTAAAAAAAGCATTTTGCTTCTGTTTTAATGTTTACAAGAATGAGTATTAAATTAAAATGTTATACATCACAACAGTTCCTTGCAGAGTTTTCAAAACCAGAAATTTGATTGTTTATACAGCCACCTAGATGGAACCATTTCAAGTATGTTCTCACAGTAGAAGAAAACTTAGTTCTCAACTCTAAGGACTTTATGGCACCATGTGTCACACACCCCCACTAAAATCCATTGCTTCAACTTGGTTCAGAGTCATAGCAAATGTATTGGGCAGAGTAGAATTGCCAAATTCACCTTGTAATTGAGATAGACACTGGTGTTTGCTAATGATCTTCATCCAAAATGTAAATGGGATGATATCCAAAAGAGGTATAGGGGCCTCCTTGAGTAAAAACTAGAAAGTTCTGGCTTGGATATACAAGAAAGACATCAATACCAAGTAAGAGCAAGAGAAAGAAACTGAGGTTTATTAGACATTCATAACAAACTATGAACGGGTCAGGAAAGACTGATCGCATTTTTATCTTACAGAAGGGTTTATATATCCTTTGTTACTAGGGTTTATGCAGTTTATGGTGCATTTCTTCTAGTAAACATATGGTGACTTTTGGCCACCTTGTTTGTCTTTTTCTTTAGTCTTGTTTTGCCACATTCTTTGAGAGTCTTTTTATTGTCATATAGCCACATTCCTTGAGGGTCAGTTTCTATCGTTATATTGTCTTAGTCTTTGTCAAAACCAGTTCTGATTGATGCCCTTAGTCAGCGTTTTCTTTGTCATTCGCTGTCACAAAGCAAATATAAACTCTTGTTTTTATGACTGGAAGTACTTTTGTGATTTGTTGTAAGCCCAACTGCTGTTAAGTGCATTCTTTTCTATGGAGAGCGAGAAACGGGGAAACCATCATTCTTAACAACTATATTTCTGTGGTGTCTTCTACATGCTTGAGTACACACTGCTGGCTTGTAAAACTGGGAAGGACCTTATTCAGCTTTTTATAAATATCTATCTCATTAATATCACATGCAAGCAAGATTCTGCTGAAAATTATCCAAAAAGGTTTAAAACAATATGTCAAGAGAGAACTGCCAGATGTGCAGGCTGGATTTAGAAGAGGTCATGGTATTAGAGATAGTATAGCTAATGTTAGATGGATCTTGGCAGAAAGCAAGGAATACCAAAAGAATGTCTATCTGTGCTTCATTGACTATGCAAAAGCTTTTGACTGTGTAGATCACAACAAGCTGTGAATGACTCTGAGAATAATGGGAATCCCAGAACATTTTATTGAGCTAATGCGAAACCTATACTTGGACTAAGAGACAGTCATCAGAACTGAGCAAGGAGACACTACATGGTTCAAAATCAAGAAGGGGGTTTCTCAGGAATGTATTCTGTCTCCATAGCTTTTCAATCTGTATGCAGAACAGATCATCTGAGATCCTGGGCTGTAGAAGGAGGAATGCTGCATCAGGATTGGTGCAAGAGTCATCAAAAACCTGCGTTATGCAGATGACACAACCCTGCTCCCTGAAACTGAGGAGTACCTGAGGCACTTGCTGCAGAAGGTCAAGGACTGTAGCCTCCTATATAGATTCAAGTTCAACATCAAGAAAACAAAGATTCTCACCACTGGGTCAATTGGCAGCATCAGTATGGATGGTAAAGAGATTGAGATAGTTAACAGTTTTAGTTTACTTGGCTCCACAGTCAACACTCTTGGTAACAGCAGCCAGGAGATCAGGAGATGAATTGCATTGGGAAAGTCAGCTGTGAGGGACCTCTGAAGAGTACTGAAGAACAAGGACATCAGGCTGGAGACTAAAGTGCACCTGATCTGGGCTATAGTCTTTGCAATTATATGCTATGCATCAGAAAGTTGGACAGTGAATAAGGAAGAGAGAATTGATGCCTTTGAGCTATGGTGCTGGAGAAGAGTGTTGAATATACCATGGACTGCTAGAACAAACAGGTTTGTCCTGGAGAAGGTGAAGCCGGAATGCTCCTTGGAGTCAAGGATTCTGAAGCTTTATCTGACATTCTTTAGGCATGTTGCAAGGAGCGGCTGGTCCTTGGAGAGGGACATCATGTTTGGCAGAGTGGAGGGGCGGCAAAGGAGATGAAGACCTTCGATGAGATGGATTGATTCTGTGACTGGAGTGGTGGGAATGAGTGAGTTTGAGATGGCGAGGTTGGCACAGGATAGAACTGCATTTAGAGCTCTTGTCCATACGGTCGCTATGAGTCGCAAGTGACTCGATGGCACATAACAACAACAACAACAACAACAACAACAACAACAACAACAACATATATAATCCTAAGAGGTAGAGATAGAACCAACACATTTTCTGACGTAAATGCTCTTAGAAAAAATGAGGGTTCTTTCTTCCTAAACCATGTCCAACACATACAATCTTCTGTCATGTTACTGTTTGTATTTGGAAATATGGAAGTATATTTTAAAAGCTCTTAGGACATTTATTTGTTAAATGTTCTCTGCCAAGATTTCACATGAGCTTAAATTTTTTAAAAAACAATTTAATTTTGATTTTAATTAAAATTTATAATTTAATTCAGTCTTTGTATTTTTTTCCTGACACTTTCTCCAGCAACCACTCGCTGAGCCTATGGTCAGCCTCTTTGTTCTTTAGGTAAGCCAAATCTATGTTAATACTGCTCTGGTACAAGGCAAACACCCGTAACTCATACTTATGGAAAAAGGTGTGAGACTTCTGCAAAGAGAGCTTTAAGAAGAAATACGTTAAATAATATACAAGGAAAATGTTTCCCTCATATGTAAGTCTGCAAAGTGGTGTCACTCATTATCACCAAATAAGGGCAGAGTCATATACAGAAAACATATAGATTAATAAGGAAACAGGAACATTGCAATTTTTATAAGCTGTTGCCCAAGGAATCATATTCCACCAATCAAGGAGCTCAGTACGAAACGTAATCTTTTGGTAACCAAAGAAGTCCTCCCAAGAGTGCCCTTCAATATTTGTCTTTACCTCCAGTGACTTTCCTCTTTGCTCACTCCGGTGATGGAGGGCTTTAATCCCTCAAGCTCTCACTCTCTCCTTTCCCTCATACTTTTCCAACTCTCCTCCTCACCCCTGCTATCTATTGCATCAAACATTATATATGCATGTTTTCCAGCTGAATTGCCTCTTCTGTTACAATGGAGGCTAGGTTTTCCCAGCACAATTTTGTCTTCTTGAGCTTAACATGATGACCCACAATCAGGAGTGCTTGCTGCTTGCATGACTACAGGGTCATTCTTTACAAACTTATAAATACAAAAGAACCCTAGCTCTCCAGATTCTTGTTCATTATAAATCAAATTGCTTTGTCAATATGTACTGTAGAGTCAACTTTTTATCCTTTCTTTAAAAATTTTACATTGATTTGCTTATGAAGTTCACATCCACTGTTTCACACTATTCTTCATTTGCATCCGTGTTTCATACAGTCATTCTCATATATTGTGTTTGGACCTTGCTTATCATTACCCTATCTTTTCAGGTCCCTGCCAGATCCTTCACATTTCCTTCACTCTTATCCTTTCCTTCCATCCACCAAACTGTGCAACCCTGTTGTTTCACTCCTACCCGTACTTACCCCTCTACTCCCACCTCTTCCCCCCTTGGGTCCCCACACATGTCTATTATGAGACTGAGTTAGTTCACTCAGCATAATACTCTCCAGTTTCTCCCAAGTTATGTAGTATTTTTTGAAATCGTTGTTCCTGAGTGCTGCATAGTATTCCATTATGTGAATGTATCACAATGTTAACTCATATAAATGTGAACATGACCACCTTATAGTTTTTCTTTGTTCAACTACTTTTTTCTTCTTATTGTGATTTGAATTAAAGTTTACAAAGCAAATTTAAAAAAAAAAGAAATACATTTTGCTTGTGAAAAAGACCATTGCTGGAACCTGCTGTTGGAGACCAAGACATTGGCCCAATGGGAGAGATTTAAGAATTCCTCTGTGAAGCCATTTGGTTTCACTGACCAATATTATTCCTGCTGAGAAGACAAAAGTGAAGAGATATTATTGTTGCCTGCTTGAAGAGAAAGAGCTTTTCAGCCCTGAGATGTTTGAGTTGAAACACTCAATTTTCAGTGAACACTTTTTCCTGTGACTTTCCCAAAGATCTCTTGAACTACTGTGTATTATGTATTTTGAGAAATAGGGTATATCTAGTTTCTCAGTCTAACACCTGCTTTTGGGATTTTTCTATAATCGTGGGATATGAATGGGTCTGTGTCCCATTTTACCATCTTTTCAAGTTTGCATTTAACTGAGAACTCCCCTTTGTTGATGTCTTAGCATTTTCTAGAGTGGAAATGCTGCAGACAGGTAATGCTACTGAAAGTTCTTTCTGACCTCTGGCAAACGGAGCTGATAGTGAAGGCAGGCACTACCTTGGAATTTGCAGACCTAGGATGTTTTCAGTTCCTGCCATTCATAGCTCTCCACTGTTATCAGAATACTTTGTCAGAGCACTAATCTCTTTGAAGGTAAAATTCATTAGCATGTTACTAAATTTTAATTTTCTTTTGGAGAAAATACTGTACTATGTCTAATTTAATTATTGTTGTTGTTGTTATGTGTCATTGAGTTACCTGTGGCTCATAGTGAACCTATGTATGATACCTCTGAATCCTGACCTGTCCTAAGCAAGTCTCCTTGTCTCTGACACACTTAACCCCAAACCCCAATACCCCAGATACTGTATCCATCTCATTTGGGGCCTTTCTATCCTGCACTGTCCCTCCACCTTTCCAAGTATGATGTCCTTCTCCAAGGACTGGTCCCTCCTGGTCAAGTGCTCAAAATAAGTAAGATTGAGCTTCAAAATCTTTGCCTTTAAGGAGAAACTTAGTTTTATCCTCTCCAGGGCAGACTTATTTGTTTCCTCAGTAGTTCATGGTATGTTCAATACTCTTCTCCAGCACCACAACTCATATGCATAAATTCTGCTTCTGTCATCCTTAGTAATTATCCAACTCTCTGATGCTTAGCAAGTAATGACAAAGACTACAGCCTGGATCAGGTGGATCTTAGTCCCTGCACTGACATCATTATTCTTTAGCACTTTGAAGAGGTCCCTGACAGCAGACTTTTCCAATGCAATCTGTATTTTTATTTCCTAACTGCTGGTGCAAAGAGTGCTGATTGTGGAGGTAAGCAAATGATAAGTGTTAATAATCTCAATCTATTTGATTTAACAATTTTGTAGCTGAGAAGAACTAAATACATTCAGTGATCTCAGGCACATATTTGTCCTAGACTGGGATAGATTTTTTAAAAACTGTTATCATTGGAGAGGAAGATGTAAGCCTATGACAGTGAAATTCTACACAAAATGGCATCAAAGTGCCTTTTAGTTGACAATGATTCTTATTTTCTCCTATAATAACAATGAAAACAATAACCTAATTTGCATTAGTAGGGCTATCTTTTCTTATATGCATATGGCTTCTTGTCCTTTCTTTTGCAAGAATATTTTCATTTATTGATTAACTTTCTGAATTGTTGCTATGATAGGGAATAAGTCACATTACAGTAATTTTAAAGACCTTGATAATATCCATAATGATTGTTCTTTTGCATTCTATATTTGTGTCAAATAACATATGAGATCGTTTACAGTGAAAGTAATCAAGAAAATATTCCTTATCAACTAAGACAGCTTGGCAGAAGAAATGCTAGGAGTACTTCTCCTGCTCCCTCTATGATTTGGAATAGAACATAGAAATAAACAAAGACAACTTGAATTATATCACTAATGAGTATTCCTCAAAATGCAGTAATACTTTTTCAAAAACTCTGTTGATAGATGATAGAACTCTCCAAACAGTTTACTATTTACTAGTAAGTGGAGGTTGCTAAAGAAACTACGCTTGTCTAGAAGATTCTGGTAGGGGCTTGATGAGATTTTATTATATTTTTAATATAATACAAATAATAAAGTAATCTTAGGATTATTATAATATTTTAAAAAAATTTTTGTGTGTGTACTGTCAAATCAGATCCAACTGGTACAGGAGGAGATTGTCCCTCCATCAATAGCAGAGCATCTGGTGGATTTGAACTGCATGCCTTTGGGATTGCAGGGCAGCTTCTTGCCACTAGGCCATCAGAGCTCCATTAAGATTATTATAATACTTTTTGTTGTTGTTGTTTTGTGCCATTGAGTTGCTTGTGACTCATAGTGACCCTTTGTACAACAGCCCTGAAACCTGCTCTATCCTGTGCCAATCTTTTTGTCTCTGACACACCTGCCCTCGTTACTCCAGTCACTATATCAATCTACCTCACTGAAGGTCTTTCTCTCTTGCACTGTTCCTCTACCCTTCTAAGCATATTTAGGATTATCATAAATGTATTATTATAATACATTTATTTTGACATGTTCTTTCAACAACTTGGCTCTAAATGTACAGTTGCTGTGTACTATTGTGTTGCAACTGGCTCATAGCTGACTCTCCAGTGAGACTTCAGTGGCAAGAAATTGTACAGGAGGATATCACCTATCATTCCCTGGTGGAACAGCTGATGGATTTGAACCACTTACCTTTGTGTTTGCAGCACAATTCCTTATCACTAAGACAGCGGATTTGAACCACTTACCTTTGTGTTGGCAGCACAATTCCTTATCACTAAGACAGCACATCTAAGATGAAAAAAAGAGAGAAGTTGTTAGGGGAGAACCCTAATGAATTAAAATTATTTTATCAGTAAATGTCCAGAAAATTGAGGGAGATTTTTTTTTTCTTTTATAGATTCGTACAGAGTGTACAGGTGGTACAATAGTTAAATACTTGGCTGCCAACTAAAAGGTCAGAAGCTCAAATCCATCTAGAGGTTATGCTGGAGAAAAGATTTGGCAATTTGCTTCTTAAAGATTATAGGTCTGGAAATTATATGAGACCTTTGTACTCTGTCCTTTAAGGGTTCCTGTGAATTGGAGTCTACATGACAATAGTTGCAGATAGTTATTTCAGTTTTTCACTCTAGTTTTGATTTTGTCTCCCCTTGGCTTTAAGGTTTATATTCCAAACCAAAACTTCATTACTGTTGAGTTGAGTCCATCTCATTGTGACTCTGTAGGACAGACTGGAACTGCACCAAATAATTTCCAAAGTTCTAAATTTTTTACTACAGTAAGCTGCTACATCTTTCTTAGTGCGGTTGGTGTGTTTGAACTGCCAAGCATTTAACCACTACCTCACCATCACCAGGGTTCTTTAAAGTTTCTACAGGCATCTCAAATTCATTGATGCTTTACTTTTTACTGAAGTTATATTTCTTATTGGCTTCCAGAAAGTACTCTTAATTCTATACTTGCAAAAATAAAGGTAATATTATTTCCTTATTTCCAACTGGAGAAGAGTGCTAAATATCTGATGGACTTACAAAACAACAAATAGATATCTCTTGGAGAAAGTGTTGCCAGAGTGCTTCTTAGAGGCAAAGATAGTGAAAGTTCATTTCATATATTTTGAGGTTGTTGTGAGGAGGAGATATTCCTTGGAAAGAGATACAATGCTTAGAGAGGCGGAGGTTCAGCAAAAAAAGAAGACCCTGGATGAGATAGATTGACACAGTGACTGTAGAAATGGGCTTAAGTGTGTCAGAGATGATGAGGACGGCACAGGATAGGACAGAGTTCAGTATCAATCATACTCAGCGTGGTAGCCCATAACAACAACAATAACAATTTCCGAAAACCTGGGAAGTGTGAGAGTATAGATTATTTTTTTTGTATGGAGTGATTTGGCATGACAACAGTAGAAAACCAGTTTGTTGTTATTATGTGTCATTGAGTTGCCTGTGACTCATAATGACCCTATGTATATTAGTTCTGAACCCTGGCCTATCCTGAGCCAATCTTATTATCTCTGAGAGATCTAATCCCATTTCTCCAGCCACTGAGTCCTGGATCTTCCTCTTTGGCCCAGGCCCTTTACCCTTCCAAGCATGATGTTCCTCTCCAAGGGCTGTTCTCTCCTAGAAAAGTGCCCAAAGTACAGAACTTCAAAAAGCTAGCAAAGTACCCAAAGCACAGAACTTCAAAATCCTTGCCTTCAGTGAGTAGCTGGGTTTCACCGTTTCCAGGACAGACCTGTTTGTTCTCCTGGCAGTCCGCGGTATGTTCAATGCTCTTCTTCAGCATCACAAGGCAAAGGCATGGATTCTTCTTCTATCATTCTTAATTATTGTCCAGCTCTCAGATGCTTAGCAAGTAATTGTATCAGGCACACCTTAGTCTCCAGACTGAAATCATTGTTCTTTAGTACTCTAGAGAGGTCCCCGACAGCAAACTTTCCCAAGGCAATTTGTCTTTTGATTTCCTGACTACTGGTGGCAAGAGTGCTGATTGTGGAACCAAGCAAGTTGAAATTATTAACAATCTCAATCTTTTCTCTGTCTATCTCAAAGCTACCAATTGGAAAACCAGTTTCATCTGTAAAAAAATCTTTCACAGGGTTTTTGATTATTGCTATGATAATATTGAATGTACCATGGGCTGTAAAAAGGATGAACAAATATTTATTGCAAGAAGTGCCATCAGAATACTCCAGGGAGCTGAAAATGGTAAAACTTTATCTCATTTACTTTGAGCACAACTCCTTGGAGATAAACATTCTTCTTTGGCATAGTAGTACATTTGTGAAAAAGAAGATGACTCCCAATGAGATGAATTGACACAGTGGTTCTAATCATGGGCTGAAATACAGTGGAAATTGTGAGGACAAAGTAGAACTAAGGAGCATCACATTCCAGTGTACGAATGGTTGCTACATGTAAGAGCTGTCTCGATGGCATCTAACAAAAGCAACAGAATTGCCTTAAATTCATAAAACAATCTTTATTTTCATTTTTACATGAGAAATTATTCTAGTACGATCAAGGATTATTCACATTCTCCCTAGGATAGATAGACTTAAGCAGTGAGGAGAAGTGAAAAACAAAATAACAAAACCAAAACCACTCATTTTCTAGAAACCACTGTGGGGTCAAAATTTTAAGCTGTATGTTAAATGTATCATCCAGGAAGAGTGCAAACGGTCAAAACAAAGACAGAAGAGAAAGAAAAGACCAAAATGGATGTCAGAAGAAACTCTGAAGATTGCACTGGAACGTAGAGAAGCCAAACCACAAGGAAGGATTCAAGACACTAAAGAGCTGAACAGAAGATTCCAAAAGGCAGCACGGAATGACAAAACAAAATATTACAATGAAATGTGCAAGGAGCTAGAGTCAGAAAGTCAAAAGGGTCAAACTCGTTCAGCATTTCT
>NW_006399920.1:3696792-3704871 GCF_000299155.1 Elephantulus edwardii | reverse complement strand
AGAGGCAGTGAGATTGGCACAGGATAGAGCAGGGTTTAGGGCTGTTGTACATAGGGTCGCTATGAGTCGCAAATGACTCAATGGCACATAACAACAATAACAATGTTAGAAAATCACTGATCTAATAGTTGAGTTTGGAACCTGATGGATTTGCTTATTTGCTGAGTTTCCCAAAGGAATTTTTAAATCTTTCTTAATCACTTTTGGTCAATGTGCTGTATGAGGTTATCTGGGTTTGCTATCAAATACCGTAATGGTTTCCCATTTTGGACAGGATTTTTTTGAGCTCCGAGTTGTAAAACAGATTGGAAAGCAGGAGTGGCATCAATTTCCTAAACCACATGCCTCTGGAAACTCTATGAACTTGGAGAAACAACGATAGCTATGGAAAGGCATTAGATCTTTTGTTCAGAATTGTTATGAGTCAACCTCAACTCAATGGCAATCAACAACACAAAAACATTATGCAAATATACTGGATGGTATTTTAAAAACTTTGCCCAAATATTTATATAAATTAAACACACTTAACGAATAGACTCATTAAAAACAAAATAACTATGATTTTACTAAAAAATGTAACTTGACTCTGGGATATTAAAGTTAAGCAATGATCCTTTCAACTCATAAAGTTGATTTAGTATTACAAGCGTGGTAGAACTTGCAGGAGAGATGTAGTCATTTCTTATATTTATCAACTGTACTTACTTTGGATATACAAAGGATATATTAACATATTGTGGCTTAGTGGAAAAGCAGTGACCTTCAAGTCAGAATGTTAGTTTTGGGTAATAAAGCCCATTGTTGCTGAATCAACGTGACTCATTCTCCTTTTTGGCGTTGTTAGGAGGGATTGAGTCAAGTACTGCTAGACATTGAATTTGGGTTTGGAAGAGGCTGTGGCATCAATATCAGTATTGATGTTAGATGGATCCAGGTGAAGCGGAGAATACCAGAAACCTGTCTATTTGTGTTTTATTGACTATACAAAGACATTTAACTGTGTGGATCATAACAAATTATGGCTAACATTGAGAAGAACACAAGGGTCATGTGGAGAGCATTATATCTGACATTTACCAACTTCACAGAGGGAAAATGTCAACATCCACAGCATCAGTAACATAAAACCAATTCCCAGTGGGTTATACATGTCCCTTATGCACCGATACCTGTTCCTACTCATCTCAACACCAATCTTACTGCTTTGATAGGTCCAAAATTCTGTATGATAATTCACAGACCACACAGAACCATATTGGGAAAGTAAAAAGATATAATAATGATTAATAACAGAATATAGGTAAGACAACTCCCAAAACATGCACACAGGCATCTCAGCCTCAAGCCTCAGAGCATTCCCAGGTTCTCAGTCCTGCCATTTGGCTTTTCTCCGCCAACTGTCAGGAAAGTTCTCAGTTCTGCCAAAATTGGCTGCCCCCCTCTCCCATTGTCCAATAAAGTTCTTAATCCTTTCAAAACTGGCTCTCCCGAGGTCTCATCTCACATCTTGTCTCCTCCCCCAAGGTATCATCTCACATCTTGTCTCCAGTTCTGCCATGGCTGCTACAGTCTCAAAGTGTGTCCTACATTTTGCCAGGTTTGAGGAGGCCTTCTTCCTTTTCTAATGGGAGAAGAATTCTCTATCTGCAGTTAGAGCTTTCGATTTTATTGGCAGTCTATCCAATCCCCTTGTGGATTGTTGAGACTGGCCAATCTTCTTGTGGAATGATAGACAGCTAATCCCCTTGTTGGATAGGCCAATATGCCCCATTCACATAATCATGTCCATCTACATAGCAACATCAAATAAGGGCTAGAGAAGTCATATTGAAAGAGAAACTCTGTAAATGAGGGTCCCAGAACACTTAATTATACTCATATGAAACCTAAACTAAAATAAAGGAACTCTTTTCTGAACAAAGCAAGGGAACATTGCTTGGTTTAAAATTAAGAAAGGTGTGTGTCAGGGTTTTATTCTTTCTCCATATCTACCTACAACTCATGTCGCTGTTGTTATATACTATGGAGTCTGAATGACTTATAGTTGACCCTTCAGTGGGTTTTCACAGGCAGTAAATTGCATGGGAGTTGATTGCACATCTTTCTCCAGAGAGCAGCTGGTAGATGCAAACCATGTGCATTTCGGTTGACAGTGCAACTTCTAATGACAAGGCCACAAGAGCCCCTCTTGCTATATGACTCATACCCAAGAGCTGCTATGTGACTCATACTGTTGTTGATTGCCTTCGAGTTGAACATGACTCATAGTGACCCTATGAACAAAAGACCTGAAGCCCCTCTACAATTATTGACATTAGCACCTATTATTTTATGCTAAAAATAGTCAACCATTGGATTAATCATGTCATTTAATCTTCACATTTACCTGAAGTACATATAATTGGTAGGCTAATTTAAGCATACAAAAATTGTTTACAACTTTTTCAAATATAAATTTAGTGGGAGATTTGGCATTCAAGCTGAAAGTTTGCATCGTTAAATAATACTGTCTCCAAGAAAATATAATTTCTGTACCCCATGAGTTTTTGGAGTAGAGTTGAAATGTTATATAAGTCACTTAATTTTGCTCATTCTCCATTTTATATTAGTGAATGTGATAATTCCATAATGTTCAAAGACCATTATGTATCTATTGTGGTTTTCTTAAGAAAGTAGATTGTTTTGTTAGTGAAAGTGATTCTAACCTTTAAGTAGGTCAATTCTGATTATTAGTCAAAACTATAAAATGGCGAATTCTGATAGCCTAGTGGCAAGAAGCTGCACTGTAATCCCAGTGGTGCACAGTTCAATTCCACCAGATGCTCTTCTGGAGAAGGAGGGAGAATTTTCTTCTGCACCAGTCAGATCTGACTTGACAGTACACACACACACACAAATTAAAAAAAACTTAAAAATAATGAAAGTGTAAAATGATTTGATTTAACCTCTCTCTAGGTTGTTGCTGCTTTCTTGTCTCAGTAGCACCGTCCAGCATTTACTTAAACTACTCAGCATAGTAAATGCTTTTGTTTAATTATTGTATAGTCACTCTGTCTGGGCATGTGTTAGTAATCTGTGTAATTATGTTGGACATTTCTCCCTAGCACTAAGGGATGCACAAGGCCACCAGGAAGAAAGAGTATAACATTTAGTTCTTTATATTTTACTTAAGGACATGACAATAGAGTCAAATTTCAGTGCCCTTACAAATGAAAGTGATATGTACAGTTACACTGAGGGTGGGTCTTGTTGAGTTATATGTTTTCAGAGTCAGGTTCAATTGGCTGAGGGCCCTCACAGTAATAACATAAGATTTCTGAAAATGATTGTGGTAAAAGCTGCTGAAAATCAGAATATGCAGATGAGCTTTTTGAACACTTATTCTTTGTTCTAGAACAAACATCCTCTCCTTCTCACCTCTCTCTCTCTCTCTTCATCTGTCTCTTAAAATTCTTATGGATAATCTCACCTCTTGGAAATAACAAAAAAAAAGTATTCTTCAAAATAGGGCATCCAAATCTGACCATAATTTTGTCTTTACTTTGAAAATTAAAAATGACTATATTGAAGGGAAGATTCATATGCTTAAGAAAAAAAGTCAGTAAGGCAGGGAGACCTGGAAAGAGAACAGACCAGAAATTAGGTCAGCCTTGACACAGAGAACACAATAAAAATGTGCAGTGGCATTTGTACATGTCATAAAGGTGATTATCCGGCATCTAAGTTCAACCAAGGTCAGACCTCAGATTCTGTCTTTAAGATTAAGGAAATAGACATTGACAGCAGGTAGGCTGGCTTTCAAGAAACTCAAATGTTTAAGTGCTGAGGAGATTAAGTTCAGAGAGATCTCAGGGACAAGCAATACAATTACAATGCAGAGATTGATTTTGAACGAATAGGACTAAAAACTGTTATGCCACAGTTTTTGTATGTAGGGAAATGGAATGGACCATAATATAGAAAATATAAACATTTAGCTATTGATAGTTTTATCTATGTTAAAGAGGAAAATAAAACAGACTAAAGAGAAGTCTTCAGAAGCAAAAGATGATGTCAATCCATCTTCATATTCGTAGATATTATCCTTTGAAAACACTGTAACTGACACAAGTAAACTTAATGTAGTATAAAATTCATTGGCAGCCAGAGTTACAATTAGGCGTATACTCAAAATTATCTTGAAGATAAAAAGGTTAGGGGACCTATAATCTTAATCCTAGGACTCATCGTAAAGTTGGAATAACCAATATAGTGTGGTTTGACATGTGGAGAGATATACAAATCGATGGTATAGAATACAGAGATGAGTAAAAGAGCCATACATATTTGTCAATTGATTTTCAGGAAAGATTCCAAAGTAATTAAGTGGAGATAGAATAGTCTTTTTTTTTTTTTTTTAAAAAAAAGTGGTGTTAAAGCAGTGGTTATCCAAATAGAAAGTAAAACTTGAGTATTGTTTCTTGATTTATGTAATATCTAAATCATAAAGTAACATGGATCATAGACCTAAATGTAAAAGACAAAGTTAAAATTCTTTTAAAAGGAACATAGCAATGAAATATTCTTGACCGTGTTTGGTCAATGATCTTCTTCTGTAGCATAAAAATACAATGTATAGAAGAAAAAAAATTTATATAAACAGAACTTGATCTAAATTACATGTTTAATATTATAAGGACTTAAGAAAACAGGAAAAGGCAAGCCACAGATTAGTGTTGTAATACAGATAACGGATAAAGGACTTAATACTTGGAATATATAAAACACACAGCTCAATAACATGAATATATTAAATTAAAGAATATGCAAAAGATTTGAAATATGCTCATCAAAACAACAATGAGATACTATCTTACCCTAGCAGCAGTAGCATAGTTTAGTAGCAGCAGCAACAGCAGAAGCAGCAAAGTTTAACGACACAGCAAGCAATAAAGGATGAAGAGAGTTTGGAACTCTTTGCACTGTTGGTGTGATTGCAAAATGGTACAACTGTTGTGGAAGGCAGTTTGACATTTCTTTAAAGACTGACAAGAAATCCCTTATGACTCAGCTATTCTACTACTAGGACTATATCCCAAGGAAATAAGAATTCATGTGCTGAGACATGCACAGCTATGTTTATATCCATGTTATTCACTATAGCAAGAAAATGGAAACAACCAAAACGTCCATCAACAAATGAATGGCTTGAGAAATTATAGATTCAAACAATAGAATGCTATGCAGAACTAAGAAACAATGATTTTGTAAAATATTACATAACATGGGAGATCCTAGAGAGTATTATGCTGAGTGAACTAACACATAGGGCAAATGCAGTATTTCACTATCGTGAAAATAGGAGGCTAACTGAACAAGATATGTTATAAATGTGTTCAAAAGGGGGTGTGTGGAAAAGTGGAAAAAGGGAAGGGTAGACGATCACTGGCTAGTAGAATTTGCTAGGTGGTGGATGGAGAGGGAGTAGGAAGGATTCAGTGAGGATTTTGGGAATAGAGTAATAATAGATATGGTGATGTGGTAGTTAATTTTATGAAGTACAGTATGTGTGAGGGATTGTGTGGGGCATAAAGTGAATAGATGAATCAGAGTATGTATGGGTGAGTATATGAAAAATCAATAAAAAATGGAAGGGGAAGAGAAAATAAGATGTATGATATAAATGAACACTGGATATTATAGATTTAGAAAACATGTAATTCAGCTTTTGGCCAGTACTTTAGTGGAAGTACTAAAAAAAAAAAATAAAAGAAGACTTGTTCTGGAGAGAAGCTTGTTAAAAGTACAGTTTGGTAGTGAGTGCTTGGGCTTAACCTGTGCTGGGGGTAGGGGGAGTGGGGGGGTTGGGGAATTAAGTTCTACCCAGTAGTCCAAAGATATTTGCATTTGAATGTATTTGTTGGACTTCCCCCTTCTCCCTTGAGTTTTGATTGAAGTGATTCACATTTGAAAGAAAGGCAAGTAGGAAGAAAGAGAAAGGGGAAAAAAAAGAAGACTGGTTTTTAAAAACTAGAACAAACTGCTTGGCTTCTGAGCAGGGTAAAGTTGGTGCACATTGGTGATCACTTCCTGAACTTTTAATGTCTTTGAGTTATGATTCTGGAGAAGAGTATTGAATATACCATGGGTTTTTAAGAGAACAAACAGGTCTATCCTGAAGAGGGTGAAACCAGGCTGCTCCTTGGAAGCAAGAATTTTAAAGCTCTGTCTGACATACTCTGGGCATGTTGCAAGGAGGGACCAGTCTTTGGAGAGTGACAGCATGCTTGGAAAGGTGGAGGGACCGCACAAAAGAGGAAGACTCTGGATGGGATGGACTGAGTCAGTGACTGGGGTAATGGAGTTAGGTGTATCAGAGACAGCTGAGGTTGGCTCGAGATAGAGCAGGGTCCAGAGCTGTTGTACATAGGGTTGTTGTGAGCTGGAGTTGACTTCATGGCACATACCAATACGACAACACCTCATATGAGTTTGAATGAAGATATTATTTAATTCTATATACTGTATCCTGTCTCATTGACATAGCTGGCTCTAATCCTACATCACTATTAGGATTTATAAACTTTAAGATAATTTCATCATATCACACAAAGGACATTACATAATAGAGAATCATGGCATTGTAAAGTTGACATATTTTTGAGAAACAGAATTTCATTTAATCTGGTTTGTGGTGATAAAGCCAAAATAGACTTGAGAAATAACAATATCAAGAAACTAACTAGTAGATTTTCACAATAAATTGACTCCATTGAAATCTAAAAGGTACTTTGTCAGTTGCTCTTCCCTCCTCCATATAAAAACAAGCTTTTATAAGTAGTGGCACTATTTATACAGATTTAACTATCAACCACTTTTACGTAATCAAAATTCAACAGGAACAATAGTTATGTTGTTGTTGTTTGTTATTATGTGCCTTGGAGTTGCTTGCCACTCATAGCAACCCTATGTACAAGAGTCCTAAACCCTGCTCTATCCTGTGCCAACCTAATTGTCTCCGACACACCTACTCCCACTACCCCAATTACTGAATCAATCCATCTCATCAAGGATCTTCCTCTCCTGCGCTATCCTTCCACTCTCCCAAACATGTTGTCCCTCTGCAAGGACTGGTCCCTCCGTGTAACATGCTCAAAGTACGTCAGACGAAGTTTCCGAATCCTTGACTCCAAGGAGTAGCCCAGCTTCACCCTCTCCAGGACAGACTTGTTTGTTCTCCCAGCAGTCCAGGGTATATTCAACATTCTTCTCTATCAACACAGTTCAAAGGCATCAATTCTCTTTCTATCATCCTTAGTCACTCACTGTCCAGCTTTCTGATGCATAGCATGCAATTGGGAAGACTATAGCCCCAATAAGGCATAACTTAGCCTAACGTCATTGCTCTTCAGTACTCTTGAGAGGACCCTGACAGCAAACTTTCCTAGTGCAATTTTTCTCTTGATTTCCTGGCTGCTGGTACCAAGAGTGTTGACTGTGGAGCCAAGCAAACTAAAACTGTTAACTATCTCAATCTCTTCACCATTCCTACTGATGCTGCCAATTGGCCCAGTGGTGAGAAACTTTGTTTTCTTGATGTTGAGCGTCAATCCGTATTGAAGGCTGCAGTCTGTGACCTTCTACAGCAAGCGCTTCAGGTCCTCCTCAGTTTTAGCAAGCAGGGTTGTGTCATCTGCATAACACAGGTTGTTGATGAATTTTCCACCAATCCTGATTCCACATTCTTCTTTGTACAGCCCAGTGTCAGGGATGATGTGTTCTGCTACAGATTGAAAAGATATGGAGACAGAATACATCCCTGGCGGATACCCTTTCCTATTTTGAAGCACAGAGTGTCTCCTTGCTCTGTTCTGATAACTGCCTCTTGGTTTAAGTGTAGGTTTCACATAAGCACAATCAAATATCTTGGGATTCCCATTCTTCTCAGAGTCAGCAACAGCTTGTTGTGATCCACACAGTCAAAAGCCTTTGCATTGTCAATGAAGCACAGATAGACATTCTTCTGGTATTCTTTGCTTTCTGCCAAGATCCATCTAGCATTAGTTATAATATCCTAGTACCAGGACCTCTTCTAAA
>NW_006399920.1:3691433-3695063 GCF_000299155.1 Elephantulus edwardii | reverse complement strand
CCACAGCTCATTTGGTCTACATTCATTGGTGCTCAAGGCCTCAAACCTGTTCTTGAGATGGTTTTGAAATTTTAGTGAGATAGACTAAAAGTCAAATTTTGGTTCCGGTGGGTTTGATTTAATTTTCTTCAACTTCAGCTTGAACTTGCATATGAGTAGATGGTGGTCTGTCCCACAATCATCACCTGGCCTGGTTTTCACTGTTGATATTGTTATGTTATGAAACATATTAATAAACTAAACACTATCTGATATCATGCTATTTTGAGATGAAAAATTATAAGATTGATGTATCTTTTGACCTCAATTTCTATGGAAAATGATTTAGATAAGATAAACTAAAATATAAGAACAAGATTTCTATTAAAAACAACAGCCATATTATAATGCTTAATTTGGCAAAGGCAGTTTTAAACTCCTTGAATAAAATATAATTTAAGAAGTGAAGGTTAAAATATCATTAGCATGCAGAAATTGACATTAAGAAAGACAAAATTATTTTATCTATAATTCTGAAAGAACTTACTATTTATTAATTTTAACTTTAAATCTCAACTTCCAATGAAGAGTTCTTTAAACAGTGTATTTTCGTTTTAAATATATTTCCTCAAATAGCTGAGCTTGGAAAATGGCTTTGTTAAAGTTTTAAATGAGTGTTAATTTATGTTTATGGAATATTAACAGTAGATTATTTCTTCTCTTTGCTTTGACCTCTCTACATTCTAGTGCAAGTTTTGGCGTCTCTTTGGACATCTGTTTTGGTCTTTTTTTCTTGGCTTTGACATGAACTTTTGCTTTCTTAATTGGATGATGTTTTTGATGTGATCTTAGGTCAGTAGTATTCAACACATCAGACTTTTTCTGGAGATTGTTTTAAATTCAGTTGGAGTAGATTCAAGATTATATTTTGGTTCTCATGCACTTGTTTTCATTATCTTTAGTTCTGATTTGAAACTTTCTCATGAGAAATTGATGGTCTGTTCCACAGTTAGCCATTGGTCTTATTTTGACTGCTGATATAAATCTTCTTTATCAACTCTTTACATATGAAAATATACCTATTTAGTTCATCGGTGATTGTGTATTGTTGTTGTTGAATATACCATGTTGTTGTTGTTGTTATGTGCTGTCGAGTCACTTGTGACTCATAGCGACCCTATGTACAATAGCCCTAAACCCTGCTTTATCTCTTGCCAACCTTATTGTCTCTGACACTCCAACCCCATTATCCCAGTGATGGAATCACAGCTCTTCCTTTCACCCACCCGCCTCCCAAGCATGACTTCCCTCCCCAAGGACTGATCCCACCTTACAACATGTCCAAATATGTCAGACGGAGCCTCAGAATCCTTGCCTCCAACTCATAGCTGATCCTCACATTGGTTTTCAGAGGCTTGAAACTGCACAGGAGAAGGTTACGCATCTTTCTCTCGCGGAGTAGCTGATGAATTCAAACCATATGCCTTTGGATTGGCTGTGCAACTTCTTACCACTAGGATACCACAGCTTCTTATGTGTAAAATAACTGTCTATATATTTTTTTAAATAGGTATTTATAGTACATAAATCATTGATTTATTTAAAGTCTATCATGCCGTCATCAGTCTTTTTTTTATCACTGAAGACACATTTTTCTATTAACATTTTTTCTTCTTTGTTTCTAACTTTTGCATTTAAGTCATCAATTTTTGTTGCATCTTGATTGCTTTAAGACAAACTTTTTTGTTAAAAAAGCAGTTTTTTAAACTCAAAAATTGCAATACACCAAGGGCAGAAATGTTGAACTAAAAGAGTTGAACATACTATTTCAAAGGTCAGCTTGTGGATACAAGGCAAAATATTCCAGTAAAATGTGTATAGAGCTGAAGTTAGAAAATCAAATGGAAAAAAAAAAACCACACTTGGCATATTTATTTTTCCCCCCCAGGGCTATAAATCTTTTCAATTTTTTTAAATGGAGATTTTTATTGTAAGTTTATAAAGAACTTGGATTTCCATTATTTATTGTTGCACGTTTTCCTCCCTGTCCCCCACACCTTTACCCCCAGTTCGCTTTTTTTCCTAGAGAAAAAAGTTCTTTTATTGTTATGCAGCCCCCTCCTTTACTATGCAGCTCTTATTCTGGACTCTTATCATGTCAATAATACCTAATCATATAGTCCTTTTATACAGTTCTCTCCCTCATCTATTTAAATGCCATGTGCATTATTTATCCCTTCTTTTCTTAGTTTCCTCTTAACCCTTCTTGTCAGTTCTGTTTTTATAACAGTAGCATTATACAGTATTTGTATTTTTGTGACAGATATTTCACTCAGCTAGATGTCCACCATGGTCACCCATTTTATATAATATTTCATGAGTTCTTTGTTTTTCAGTGCTTCATAATAATCCATTGTGTGAATAAACCACAGCTTTTCTTCCAATCGTTTCGTGATTGATGGGCACTTGGGTTGTCCCCAACTCTTTACTATTGTGGACAAAATAGCAATAAACATGGGTGTACATAGATCTACCTGAGTGTCAGTTCTGTATTTTTTAGGGCATATTCCCAGTAATGGTATTTCTATTTGTATTGGGACTGCATTGAATGTATAGATTGTCTTTGGTAGGATTGACATTTTCATAATATTGAGCCTTCTTATCCATGCGCAGGATATATTGTTCCATTTCTCCAGGTCTTTTTTTCCTTTCTTGTAGTAATGTTTTATAATTTTCTTTGAATAGATTCTTTGTGTTTCTAGTTATATTTGCTCATGAGTATATAATCTTGTGGTTAGCTATTGTGAAAGGTATTGCTTTTCTTAGCTTCAGTTCTATATTCTCTTTGTCAGTGTAGAGAAATCCAATTAATTTTTGTATCTTGACCTTGTATCCTGCCATTTTGCTGAATTGGTCAACTATGTCCCATAGTTTCCTTGCTAAGTCTTTAGGGTTTTCTAAGTATACTATCATATCATCTGCATATAGAGATAATTTTACCTCCTCTTTGCCAATTTGGTTACCTCTTATTTCCTTCTCCTATCTTATTGCTTTGACTTGACCCACTTATTTCCCAGCTCCACCCTCCACTAGGATACCCTTTCACTTCTATCAAAACCCTTCAGAGTTTATCTTCCATTGTCCAACCCATGATCTGACAGCTTGTATCTGAAGCTTTCTTGGCTTCTGTGATTCCGAACACGTCAACTGCTGAAAATTGTTTTATGCTGTGTCCAGTGTCTCTTAAGTTTAGTTGTGCTGTCTCCGAAGGGTAGGTGATGGGTCCTGTAGAACTCCTATATAGATTGTATTTTTCTTCCATACCTTTTCCTATATAGATTGTATTTTTCTTCCATACCTTTTCAACCTGTATGCAGAGCAGATTACCCGAGAGGCCGGGCTCTATGAGGAGAAGTGTGGCTTCAGGATTGGTGGAAGATCTATTAACAATCTGCATTATGCAGATGACGCAACCCTGCTTGGCGAAACCGAGGAGGACCTCATGCACTTGCTGCAGAGGGTCAAGGACTACAGCCTTCAGTATGGACTGAGGCTCAATGTCAAGAAGACAAAGATTCTCACCACTGGACCAATTGGCAGCATCAGTATGGATGACAAAGAGATTGAGATTGTTCACGGCTTCAGTTTGCT
>NW_006399920.1:3689376-3689903 GCF_000299155.1 Elephantulus edwardii | reverse complement strand
AAAACAACTTCTGATTTTGTTGATGGTTTCAGTTGTTTTTCTGTTTTCTATTGCATTTATTTCTGCTCTAATTTTTATAATTTCCATGTTTTTGGAGGGTGTTGTGTTTTCTTGTTGTTCTTTTTAAATTTGTTGGAGATGTTGGGTTAGAAAGTCAATGATAATTTTTTCCTGTCAACGTTTTAATTTATTGCCAGAAATCGACCATTAATTACTGCTTAGGATGTTTCCCAGAGGTTTTGATAAGTTGTTTTCATTGTAATTTGTTTCAAGAAACTTTAATTTCATTTTTATTTCTTCTAGTTCTCTCTTTCTACCAACGTTTGCAGTCAGAAGTTGATCAAACATGCAATCAAGAAGCATTGATAATAATGGACGACTGGAACGCAAAAGTTGGGAGCAGGGAAGAAGGATCAGTAGCTGGAAAATACGAGCTCAGTGAGAGAAATGAGGCTGGAGATAGAATGATTGAGTTCTTCACATTCAATGATTTATTCATTGCAAAATCCTTCTATAAGAAAAATAAA
>NW_006399920.1:3685592-3688381 GCF_000299155.1 Elephantulus edwardii | reverse complement strand
TTTGGAACAATATGTCAACAGAGAACTGCCAGATGTGCAGGCTGGATTTAGAAGAGGTCGTGGTACTAGGATATTATAACTAATGCTAGATGGATCTTGGCAGAAAGTAAAGAATACCAGAAGAATGTCTATTTGTGCTTCATTGACAATGCAAAGGCTTTTGACTGTGTGGATCACAACAAGCTGTGGCTGACTCTGAGAAGAATGGGAATCCCAAAACTTTTGGTTGCACTAACGCAAAACCTATACTTGGACCAACAGGCAGTCGTCAGAACAGAGCAAGGAGACACTACATGGTTTAAAATCAAGAATGGGGTTCGTCTCCACACGTTTTCAATCTGTACACAGAACAGATCATCTGAGACGCTGGGCTGTGCAAAGAGGAATGTGGCATCAGGATTGGTGGATGAGTCACCAACAACCTGCGTTATGCAGATGACACAACCCTGTTTGCTGAAACTGAGGAGGACCTGAAGCGCTTGCTGTAGAAGGTCAAGGACTGCAGACTTCAATATGGATTGAAGCTCAACATCAAGAAAACAAAGATTCTCACTACTGGGCCAATTGGCAGTATCAGTATGGATGGTGAAGAGATTGAGATAGTTAACAATTTTAGTTTGTTTGGCTCCACAATCAACACTCTTGGTAACAGCAGCCGGGAAATCAGGAGATGAATTACATTGGGAAAGCTGGCTGTGAGGGACCTCTCAAGAGTACTGAAGAGCAATGATGTCAGGCTGGAGACTAAGGTGCGCCTGATCAGGGCAATAGTCTTCACAATTACATGCTATGCATTAGAGAGTTGGACAGTGAATAGGGTTGATAGAAAGAGAACTGATGCCTTTGAGC
Organism: Elephantulus edwardii; assembly: GCF_000299155.1. Lineage (NCBI taxonomy): Eukaryota > Metazoa > Chordata > Mammalia > Macroscelidea > Macroscelididae > Elephantulus > Elephantulus edwardii. The sequence goes on along the minus strand of NW_006399920.1, from coordinate 3,687,532 downwards.
TATGGTGCTGGAGAAGAGTGTTGAACATACCATGGACTGCTAGGAGAACAAACAGGTTTGTCATGGAGAAGGTGAAGCCAGAATGCTCCTTGGAGTCAAGGATTCTGTAACTTAGTCTGACATACTTTGGACATGTTGCAAGGAGGTACTGGTCCTTGGAGAGGGACATCATGTTTGGCAGAGTGGAGGGGCGGCGAAGGAGAGGAAGACCTTCGGTGAGATGGATCAATTCTGTGATTGGAGCAGTGGGAATAAGTGCGTTTGAGATGACTAAGTTGCACAGGATAGAATAGCATTTAGAGTTCTTGTACATAGGGTCTCTATGAGTAGCAAATGACTCGATGGCACATAACAACAACAACAACAACAACAACAACAACAACAACAGTACCCACTTATGTTCAAGCAATGTGTTGTTTAGCTTCCAAATGTATGATTTTTTCTCCTTTATCCTCTTGTTATTAATTTTTAATTTTGTTGTGTTTTAGTCTGAGAAAATGCTTGGTATTATTTCTATGTTTTTTAATTTATTGATGCTTACCTTGTGACCTAAAATGTGATCTAATCTGGAGAACGTTCCATGCACATTGGAGAAGATATGCTATGGTTGTTGTGTGTCAATTAGCTTATAAATATTCATGAGATCGAGTCGCTTTATTGTGTGGTTTAATTCTTCGTCATCTTTGTTAGGTTTCTTTCTGAAAATTCTATTGTTTCTTAAGAGTGGTGTACTGAAGTCTCCCACTACTATATTAGTGTTGTCTATTTCCTTTTTCAGTGTTGTTAATGTTTGTTTTATATATTTTGCAGGTCTTTCATTTGGTGCATATATATTTATTATTGTTATGTCTTCTTGTTCTATTGACCCCTGAATATTGCATTAGAGTGCTGAGAAGCCAAAGTTGAGGAAGAAACCAAGAAATCATCCTTTATGATCATTTTTGCATTGCAGTCTGTATTATCAGAAATTAGTATCCTGCTTTTTTCTGTTTACCATTTGCTTGTTATATTTTTCCCCCACCGTTTTATTCTTTATCTTAATTTTTCAGGTGTGTCTCTTGAAAATAGCATATTAATGGATTTTATTTTTTATCCAGTCTGCTACTCTTTTTCTCTTTAGTAGTGCATTTAATGCATTTACATTCGGTGTGATTATCGAGAGGCAAGGTTTCATTGCTATCATTTTGTTGAGTTCTTTTTGTTTTTGTTGCTATCACTTTGGTCCATCCTTTTTTCTATGGCACCTCTGTAAGAAGGACATCTCTCAGTGTTCCCTGTAATTCTGGTCTTGGTTTTACAAACTCTCTTAGATTCTGTTTTTCTGGGAATATCTTGATCTCTTCTTCATACTTGATGGACAATTTTGCTGGGTACAATATTCTCGGTTGACAATTGTGTCCTTTGAGTGTTTAATATATGTCATTTCACTGTCTTCTTGCTCACATGATTTCTGCTGAGAAATCAGCATTTAATCTTATTTCTTCTCCTTTACAGGTTACTTTTTGTTTCTCCCTCACTGCTTTCAGAATTCTCTCCTTATATTTTGTTCTGACAAATTTGACTATGATGTGTCTTGGTGTTTTTTTTTTTTTTTAGGTCTGTTCTACATGTTGTTCTCTCAGCTTCTTAAATATATATTCTCTCATTATTCATTATGCCTGGAAATTCTTCTTCTAATAATTCTTCCACAACTTTTTTGGTGCTTCGTCTCGCACTGGGATTCCAATTATGTGCATGTTACTCCTCTTGATGGTATCCCACATTATTGGAATAATGACTGGGGGAGTACAATAACAAGGAATTAAATCTGAATCCAGAAGAGCCCTTCTTAACTGAATTGAAGCGTGAAAGGGTCCCCTCTTTTCTTCCTTACCATATGATGATGTCTCTTCCCATGGTGTTTTCATGCATTCTTCTCCTTCTCAATATTGTAAACTTTT
>NW_006399920.1:3679128-3684927 GCF_000299155.1 Elephantulus edwardii | reverse complement strand
ATCTCTATTTGCAACTTTTTGAGAAAGCGCCATATCGCCTTCCACAGTGGTTGCCATTTTACATTCCCACTAACAGTGAATAAGGGTTCCAGTTTCTCCACAACCTCGCCAGCATTTGTTGCTTGCTGTTCTGTTAAATTTTGATTTTCTGACTGAGGTGAGATGGCTTCAACAGAGGAGGACTTGAAGCACTTGCTTTAGAAGATCAAGGACTACAACTTTTAATTGCATCTCAACATCAAGAAAAGAAAAAGTCTCACCACTAGGCCAATAGGTAGGTAGCATCATGAGCGATAGAGAAAAGATTGAAGTTGTTAACAGCTTCATCTTGCTTAGATCTGCAATCAATACCTTTCACTCTAATCGTTAGGAAAGCAAAAGACAAGTTGCATTGGTAAAATCTGCCTCAGAAACCTCTCCAGGGTGCTAAAGAACAATGATGTCAGTTTAGAGATTCAGATATGCCTAATCTAGGCTATGATCTTCTCAATTGCTTGCTGGGAATCTGAGAATTTGACACTGAATAGAATGAGACAAGAATCATTGTCTTTGAGTTGTGGTGCTAGAAAATTGTATTAAAAATGCCATAGACTGCCAAGAGAAGAAACAGGTTGGTTTTTTTTTTTCCTGGAGAAGGTGAACCCAGGTTGTTTCTTACAGGCAAGGGTAAATCCATTTCATATACTTTGAGCATGATAGCAGGAGGGACCAGTCCTTGGTGAAGGACATTATGCTTGGAAGGTTGAAGAGTCAGTGCAGGAGAAGAAGACCTTGGAAGAAATGGATTGACATGATGACTGTGATGACAGGGTCACATGTGTCAGAGACAGTGTGGTTGACTCAAGGTAGGGTCGTTGTTGACAGTGTTGTTATGAGTTGTTGTTGACTTGAGGCACATAACAACAACAACAACAATAACTGTAATAGCAGAAGATTCAACTTCGACCCGGTTATCTTTGTCTCTTAACGTTGTCTACACTTCAAGTCAATTACTTCTTTGCATATTGTGTTGATGTTACTGCTCTGCAATCAGTGCTAAGAGTAGGCATGACATCATGTGTAATGAATTTAGACAGTAATCTTGGATAGGAATATTTGGAAAATAGTAACCATGGAGAATAATTGTTATGGAGCTAAAAAATTAGTCTGAAAAGTTAGAACAGTGGTGTCAATTTGGCAGGCAAGAGTCAGGTTATGTAAAATTGAAGAGGGTTAGACAATCCAGGTACGATGATGCCACAAGAACTATACTATCATAAGTAGCAGAAGACTTACCATGTAGTTGGTCAATGTTCAAACAAATACCTTTTGTACAATTCTTACTATATGCCAGGAAGTTATTGTACTGTATGCTTTGCATAGAGTTGATTGCGGGTAGACTCACATAATGAACAGTTATCACCCTTTGTCATAACAACGTGAAAGAGAAGTATAGGCTGCCAAGGGAGTGCAGAGCACAGACCCGGTTCTGGCTTAGTGTCCTGGCCAGGCATTCCAGATATGTGTCTTGCTCAGCCTCTTCTAATGTCAGACTTGTTTTCCTCTCCAGTGATCACCATGAAGACCACTAATACTCGATTCTAACCTCCTGCGTTCTTCATTCCAGCATCAGACAGTATTATCAGGCAAAGTAACAACACTGCTGCTCTCGCTGCCACTTAACAATTCTTCCATTTATTTCACGTTCGCTCTCTAATGCATCATCTGAGTGGATGCTCTAGTCCTGTCCTTTCCAATCAGTTTCAATTTTTTTCATTCTTAGCACATGACCTTGTCTCCTATTTTCCTCAGCAGATTGAGGTCATTGAGAAAGAATTCCCTTGCCCCTCCACCACTTGCTACCTGCCGACACACCATCTCTGCTGCCTTTAATTATGTCTGCACATATACGTACCCTCTTTTATCCTGACAGAAGGGGAAAAAAGTAGCCTTGTGCTGTCCTCCCTGATTAGTCATTGGTACTACCCCTCTCCAATCATTTAAAACCCTTTCAATTTTCCATCTCATTCTTTATCAGCATAAGCTACCTCTCTGTATTTGCTTCTTCGCACACACTAAAGGACACATGCAGATGTCAGCGAAACTTAAGAAAAAACCGAAAATCCTTTCTAGATCTAGAGTCTTCTTTTATGTTTTAATCTACTACTTAGTACTGTGTACAGGTAGAAACATTCCATATTAATTTGGTAATGTGTGATCATTTAGGAAAGGGACCATCTGATTTGGGCATTTCTATTATTTCTGTTTCCTTCCAGATGTAGTTCATAATTATCAGTATGGCTGACAGCTCATCTGCTCTGTTTTTTGGTGCACATTACCCCAGCCATTTAGGAAATTTCTTGGTTAAAAGAATAGGATTAGGTATAGGCCAACCAACTGCATTTGGATCTTGACTTTTTAAAATATTTAGGGCAGGCAATTACTCAACCTAACCAAACTTCATGTCCCTTATTTATAAGCTAACATAATAATACCTGTACCTAACTGGGTTGCAATAGATAATACCTGCCTAATAAAAACTCTTATAAAATTATAACAGTATACCTTCGAAAAATTAACCTCTCAATAAATATTTTGCTTGTTTGCTTTTTAAGTCATCTTCTTTATTCTTTCTATAATTATCAGACGTTTCTGGTTAAATTAAGTTGCTAAGTCTCTTTCCAGATAATTTTCAAAAAAGGCAAAATCATACCTGATGATGAGGATGGAAATATGGTGAACTTGCAGGGCCTTGTCCAAATGAGTCCACATTGTCACGTGGTTGTCCAAGGAAGAAAGAGCATTATTTAGGTGGAAGTAGAACATTCAGTCAAAGGAACTGATAACTCGAATGGTCTCACTGTATTTGTTAGGTGCTCTCTGGATAACTGTGTCTAGTTCTTAGTTCAATATTTTAAAAGAGAGACTATGACAGAGTTCAATACATGGACAGAAAGGTAGTCAAAGCCATAAAAGTCTAAAAATCATTTAACACAAAGAGTGCAGTGGCCTATTTCTGCTCTCAAAGTATATGATTCTTTAAATTAGAGAATTGATTTTCATTGTAAAGGAAAATTCTACCCAAGGAGAACAGCGTTTCTTTGCTAGGTCTTGGCCTTGAGGAGTTTTGGGAACTAATTATATTGCTATAATTTATGATTTCAGAAGAGTAGGAAAATGATTTATGAGGGGAGTGTGGATGTCAGTAAGATTTTTCCCTTTGCAAAATAATATCTTCCATTTTGTTCAAATTCTGATATGTATCTCACCTATCTGTGCGTTGAGAGTACTTTATAAGTTTAAATGTTTAAAAGGTAGTTTAAGAGTTAAGGAATACAAATAGATTCCAGTTTATACTTGAACTCTTTCCTTCAAAATGGTGAAACATCACTAGGTTAGAAATAAACTATAAAATGCCTTGAATTTTAAGACACTTTCTCTGAGAGAGAAAGTCTTGAGACTGCTGTGTTACAATCATCTTAAGGACTGGATGAGATAAGGATTTGTAATAAAATAAGGGACTGGCAAAGCTGTGCCCCTTGACACATTATATTTTTGCTATCTATAAACTAGTTAAAAGTGGCCAAGAAAGTACTAGCAATACAATCTATGAATATTTAATGATAAGCATATTCCATTGTGGATTAAGAATACTATTTTCTTCAAATAAAATTGCACTGACTTTACAAAGAACATTATGTGCTTTCAGAATAATATTAGAGAGGCAAACTATCAGGCTAGTATCAGAAACATTTTATAAATACACACACACACACACACACACACACACACACACACGGTAATGGTTTAGATTTAGAAATTGAGTTGATTTCAGTTGCAGGGTAGCTTGTGGAGTCAAACAGTTGATTTTGGGTTACACCACTAACCTAAATCAAGATTAGAAATTTTTTAAAAAATAGGAATTGGACAGTAACATTTTTTCTTTTTCTTTTTAAAATTTTTTAATTTTAATAATTTTAATGAAAATTTACAGAGATTTTGAATTTCCATTAATTTATTGTTGTACTTTTCTCCTTGCCCAGCCCTCCCACCTGCCTCCCTGTTTGGTCCTCTCTTTGAAAAGTAAAAGAAAAATTCTTTCTTTCTTATACAATCCCCCCTCACCCTTCTCACCACCCCAAGTACACTCCACTATGAAACCTTAATTGTGGACTCTTGTGATAACTATAATACCCTATCATATATGGCTTTTAAATTATTCTCTCCCTCATCTGTTTCAATGCAGTATACACAATTTATCCAGTTTTTCTCAGTCTTACCCCAACCCTAATATCAGTCCCATTTTACAGCAGTGGCACCAGGCAGTATTTGTCCTTTTATGACTGAGATATTTCATTCAGCATAATGTACTCTAGGGTCACCCATTTTGAATAATATTGCATGGTTTCCTTGTTTTTCAATGCAGCATAGTGTTCCATTGTGTGAATATACCACAGCTTCTCTATCCATTTGTTTGTTGATGGGCATCTGGGTTTTTTCCAAGTCCTTGCTATTGTGAACAATGCCGCAATAAACATGGGTGTGCATATATCTGCTTGGATTTCAGTTATGGTCTCTTTGGGGTATATTCCCGCTAGTGGAATTGCTGGGTCAAATGGTATCTCTATTTGCAACTTTTGAGAAAGCGCCATCCCGCCTTCCATAGTGGTTGCACGATTTTACACTCCCACCAACAGTAAATCAGGGTTCCATTTTCTCCACAACCTTGCCAGTATTTGTTGCTTGCTGTTCTGTTAGATTTTGCTATTCTAACTGGGGTGAGATGATATCTCATAGTTGTTTTGGACAGTAACATTTTTTAAAAAAACATTGAATTACAAACGTGACACGTATCAGGACATAATGTGTGGCTATTCATCACTGAATATAGAAAAGGTACAAACGGAATAATGTAAGATGTGATGTGCTTTAGCTTGTTATTGTGTTAAAGGACTGTGAACATATGTGAAAGACAATGAACATGTATGAAATTCTGTGATTGCCACCACAGCAAGGCATTAACAATTGTTGAGTCCAAATCTTTTCTGGACTCTCTTCTGGATCTGCAGCTGTCCTGCTGAACATGGCTGATAAAATCACACAACCGTTTTGTTCTCCTTCAGCATTTATGTCTGCTAACTTCGGTACTCTTCTTGTGGCTGGAAATCCTATTGCATTTCTCCAGTAGGAAATTTCACACACTATCCTATTCATCCCTTGTCTTGTGGGAGAAAGAGTCTATATCCTCCCATATAACTTAGTGCCTCTGAAAGTCGGCTGGAAGGTCAGATACGGGTCAGGTCTGACTTGCTGGCACACAATAACAACAACAACAACAACAATGAACTTTTTCTCCTAGATAACCATTTCATAGGTTTTTCTTTTCTCTGAAGGGCTTTCTGGTGCTCTAATCTGTAGGTTCTGACTCAATGGTATTCAACAACACCAACAATTTGTAGGAAGTTGGTTTGCTAACCTAAAGAGTAAGATTCTCTAGCCATTTGAATCCCCCAGTAGCTTGTAGGGAGAAAAGATAATCTCTTCCTGTGTGAAGTACAGCTTTGGAAATTTGTGGAGGGTCAACTCAGTCAGTTACAACCCAATGACAACGAGGTGACTTCTCTTAACGAAACAATCCTTTCTCTCCCATACTTTCATCTGTTACATGCCCATTAATTTATCTAAGGTACACTATTCTGACTGCACCTATACTGTAAATTCTTGCCTTTTCTCACATAAGATAATGATTTCAGCAATTCTACCTCCCTTATATTTAATTGTTTGCTTCCTATTAGCGTTGTTGTTGCTGTTATGTGCCAT
>NW_006399920.1:3659919-3678544 GCF_000299155.1 Elephantulus edwardii | reverse complement strand
TGCTGGTTCAAATCCACTGGAGGCTCCAGGGTGGGAAGATGGGCAATTTCATGTGTGATTTACAGCCTCGGAAACCGACTGGAGAATCAACTATGAATTGCTTCTGACTAGATGGCAATGAATTGGGTATTACTATGCCATTAGAGTCACATATTTTCCATATATGTGTCTACATCTTGAGAAGGTAATAGTGTAGTCTATAGGGGATTATGCTCCCAACCCAATGGTGGATTGCATTCACCAGTGACTGTACAAGATTTTCAGTCTCTGAAAATTCACTCACTGAAGGTTCATCCATGAGTTGGCTGCAACCCAATGTCAATGAGTTTTGAGTGCTGTCATGATCTCGTCATTGCTCTTGTCCTGGGCATTTTTGTTATAGAACTACTATTCCAGTCATATGGAAGGAAGAGGATTTGAAATTATCTTTGCACAGCAAATAGAAAAGCATAAAGCCTGGAGAAACCAATATTTTGAAATGTTGAAAAGCAGAAAACACAAGATTGTGATCTTGAAGAAGGAGGAAAACAGGTAAGCTTTGCTCTACAGCTGAGACTTTCTGCCTAGAGGTTATTTGCAAGACTAGGTGTGAGACATAAAGAACTTAAGTAAAAGAGACATAGAACAGAATTCTTGGAGCCAAAGAAGTTTTATTTTTCTTTCTTTTTTAAACAAATTATCAGATCGTGAGTTAAAATCAACTGTAGAGTAGCTAATATAGACACTAACAAATACAATAAAAAGACAAGGGACTAAAACAAGAGTTCTAGAAAATGGTATCTGGGGAATTTAGAGCCTTGACTAAATAAAAAAATCAGAGAATGCCTAGATTGAAAATACTGTGGAAAGAATAGTTACCAAGGAGCTCCAGGCTGAACAATTCTGAGGTACTTAACAATGATGAATATATTTCTATTTCATAGCATCGTCCTGAATATAGGAGGAATTCTGTAAAAATTGCTGTAGAGTCTAAATGAATTCTGAAATAAAGTATTTTCTTGAGTGGTCCTAAAAGACCTTAGAAAACAATTGAAATAACCAAACTGATCTATGATACCTTGAGTGCCTGCCAGAAATAAAAGAATGCTACTCTTCTAAGGAATGTGATATAAGCTAGCCTGAACAACTTGAAAATTTTCTACTGCCAGTCATTCAAACAAAAATTGGTAGGTATGTAAAAAACCATCTGACTTTAGATCTCATTTATGTGAAGAAGGAGAATCCACTGGTCTTTGGAGGAAGTGCATTTACTTCCTTCACCATTTTCTGAATCCTAAATATACTGGAAAAGAGTGCTGCTGGTGTAATCCATAGGAGGTTGTAGTGGAAACTCTTTTTCTCGAAGTTCAAATCTGTCAGAGACACTCTGGTGGGGATGAGCAAGAAAGATGGGCAATCTCTTCTTGTGCAGTTTACAATCTCTCAAAACCTGCTGAAGGGACAGTTAGGAGTTAGTTCCAACTCAGCAGGAAAATCTGCATTGAGTTAAATATGTTAGAACTGGGGGTGGGGAATGGTGTGAACCATGGATCTTAGTTTCTAAACCAGGCCAACTTGTGTTTTGGTCTTCATTCCTCCAATCAGTTACCATGTCACTTTGGACATTTATTCAGACTCTCTGAATTCAGGATAATAATTACTATTTCTTAAAGCTCTAAATAGTACTTTGAGAAAATAAGTTTAAAGTGCTTAGTACAGTAACTATCTTACTGAAAATCCTTTACAAATATTCATTGACTTTCCCCACTCCAATTATACATGAAAAGAAATATCACCTTCATCTGAGCAGACATCCAATTAATTGTTCTCATTGATTGTTATGTAAAAGCCTTACCTAGGTATTCTCAGGACCTATTAAGTGCTTAATCTATAACGGAGCATATTTTTCCATACATGGAGAAATTTGTGCTAACTCCTGAGTTTGCATTAAGAAATATAAGCATCTGATAAAAATACGAACTGCTGCTGCTGTGTAGAACATTCCCTAATAAACCCTTTTAAATGTAATACATTAAGATGGTCTTTATACAGTACGGTCCTAGTTTTACACAGTGGGGTCGAGACAGACAACTGCATTGCCTGTGACTGGTTTTCTGGAAAACTGCGAAAATAAAAGCTCTTACATGCTGACACACTTGCAGTTTCTATAAATTTTGCTGGATTGTCTTTTTCTTGAGTCTCAGGATACATTTTTAGAATCTGCTTTCTTTTCCGGTGACCTTTTCACTAGAAACTGAAGAAATATTCAGTAATGATGCTGAGTTTTCACTGAGAATTAAATGTGCAAACACTTGTGGACAGTAGGGGTCACAGTTGTCTTGCATTAACATGATAAAACTGGGGCGCACACATGAATTTTTTTTTATCTGTGTTGGCTTTGCTTTTAAATTTATAGAAGAAGAGTTACAAAGGCTGAGTTTGATGTGAAAATGCACTCTCTGGGCGTATGAAAACTTGCAAAGTATTGTCTTTTCCCACTTGCATTTATTTCATAAAACCTAACTCATTGTCTTCAAGTGGAAGCTGACTCACAGCTGCCTCTCTGTCGGGTTTTTAGGCTGTAAATCAGTAGAAGAGACTGCCTTTCTTTCTCAGAGCCACTGGTGAACCTGAACCCCTGAGAAGTATGGCTCGTAGGGGCTGCACTTCACAGTGCAACTTCCTCTGGATTTTGTCTTTGGAGTTCTCATTTGTGTGATTAGTCTCAACATTGCTTTTCAAAGACAAAAATGTTAAATTCTTAAACTGTTAATGTTATGAACAATATTATTGTTTTAACCACTTTCAAGCAGAAAACAAACTTATTAAAGATTTTTTAATCTTATAATAAAATTCTTCAAACATTATTAAACTAGAAGAGTAAAATACATTTTACAGAGTAGTAAAATTTATCTTTTTTTTGTTTTAAGGAAATAAATGGAATTTCCAGATCCTTCATTTTGTAATAAAGTTCTAACTACTAGAAAATGGTTGCTATAATTTTTTTATTTGCTAGTTATTGGTTAGAATAGATACGTTTTCTTCTTTCTAAATCACTTACCATAATATACCACAAGAACTCATACAGCAGATGACAATTTAATAAAACACTTAATGTGACAAATTATGGACTCAGTTATAACTTTTTATTAGAGCATATTCACAAAGAATGTGCTATGTACATGGGAAAAGATATATCAGCTACCGTAAATGAAAAGAAGATTAATAAAATATCTATGAAGAGAGATAATAATTGTAACTCAGTGTCATGGTAAATTATGTGAAAAATATATAATGATTCCCAGGATCTGATAAACCAAACAATTTTAAGAAGATTAAGGGCAAGTTGCAGCCCTGATCCAAAGTAAGGATTTCTTTGGAGTATGGCCTGTAATACCTTCTATTTCACAACAAATGAAAAGAGATAACAAGAGAGCAGAGATAGGGACCACAGTAACAGTAAGAAAGAAAAGCCAGAGACCCAGGTTTCTGCTCTGGGAAGCTCCTAGAACCAGGAGACAGAGAGGGAGAAATTTGCACCCTGAACTTGAACTTCCAGCCGTTATCCTGGACTGTGAGAGAAAAAATTGCTGTTTGTTAAAACTATCCACTTGTGGTATTTCTGTTACAGCAGCACTAGATAACTAAGCTCTCACATTGCTAGTTTGAGTGCAAAACAGTATACAACTTTGAAAACCTATTTTTAGAAGAATCTACTAGAGCAAGTTATTATCATATCTAAGTCATCCTACTCCTAAAATATTTATCTTGAAGCATGCTCATAGCAGCAAATCCAGCAACAGGAATAAACAATAGCAGGCAGCAATATGGAGGAATTTCATAAACTTAATGAGGGGAAAAGTCAAATGGAAAAGAATACATACTGTATAAATCCATTTGCAGAAACATCCACCCCAAGTAAGCATATTAAATGGTGCAGGAATTTAATAGTGGTTGTCCTTGAAGGAAGCTGCTTAGAAGGAGGCATGGATGGTCTTGAGTTAAGGAAAATTGTGTGCTTTGATCTGCGTGCTGATTAACTAGATATATTTTATGAAAATTGAGCAAATGTGCACTGATATTATTTAACGTGAAAGAGACAGAGTAATGAGTGTGTTTCATCACTGGAGGATGTTTGGATGGTTTCAGTTCTTAGCAGTATCATCAGACATTTTCTTCAAGTGTCATGCGTCAGAATGCTGTCTTTAATCTGCATGCCCGCAGTCATATCTTTGTGGGAGCACCTTGAATTGACTGGATTAATAAAAATCTTATTAATTAAACCTCCAGCATATCAATGAAGAAATTACAGCTTATACAATATTTTCCAATGAGTAATGGTCATTACCATTATGGCTTCCTTCTTCACATAAACACTTCCATTGTCCAGCTGATCATTGGAAGATAGTTTCAGAGAGTGTAGAATGAGTGTCCCCTCATTTAGAGAATGCAGATTGAATGCTGTGTTTCTACTTTCCTGTATAAAATAATATCAAGAGAGCAAGTGTAGAGGCCAGTGAGAAACTGCAGAAATTTCCTTTAAAATGAAATTGCTGACCAGTAGCATATACAGGCAGTTCCCAGGTTACCAATAAGGTCTGTTACTGTGTCTTTAAGCCTTTAAATGGAATTTGTAGGTGAGTGTGAACAAGTTGATACAGTTCTTATTTAGCTTTAAGTTAGTGCAAGAACAGACTCTGAACCTTTTCAATAATTTAAAAGCGGCATGTGTAGCAACTGAAGGTGGTTGTGATGAAGAATTTATTGTGAGTAGAAATTGATTCAGTAGTTTCAAAGAGATGGGAGATTTACATAAAAGGACAAGGAGGAGTTGCTCATAAGTGCGGCATAAGTAACCTGGGCACTGTCTGTACACACAGGACGGAGTGACTGAGTTCTTGGTTCTAGTGCCTCGCTAAGTGTCTCAGATATAGCATCTTTCATTTTAGAATAGACTGCATAAACAATTCCTGTTCTTCAACTAACTTCCATTTTTTCTTTGCAAGCTGATACTTTACCTTCAGGTCAATATTCTAGGTGATGAAGTTTTCAGATATAGGTGATGTGGTTTCAGACAGCAGCAAGTTCAGTTTACTTGCCGGAAATGGTACCCAGATCGCCTTGACTAGTGATATGAAAGATTTACAGCTTTTCCCATCACACATTTATTGACAACTTCTTAGTGTACCCCCCCACACGATTAACCTATTTTTGCTTGTGATTTGTTTAGAAGGTTATCTGAACTTTAAGTTCTCTGAGGCCACCTTGAAGTCTCACTAGTGTCTTGTATCATTCAAATAGTGAATGAAGTGATTTTCTTGTAACATGTAAAGCATAAGAGTAAAAAGAAGCATGCACATTGCACACCCCCCATTTAATAAATTTACATCAACTAACTCAATTAGATGAGAATATATATTACTTTGAAAAAAGTATTTGCAAGGAAGATAATTTATCTCGTGTTTTGACTCATTCTAGAAAGAAATATCGAAAGCTATAGTACTAACTTTGAACAGAGAGCAATATAATTAAGAATTTCAGTTTGGGAAAATATTTGGCAAGCTGAAAAACTGCAGGTGTCTTCCCTCCTGCTACTCATAACGTTTTGCTCATTCATTTTTAAACAAAGCAGTCGCAGGAGTTAGAAACAACAGAATGAGGGGTTGATTACAAGCTGATGAATTGAAGTTTGGTATTTTATAAACATCCTTCGAAATATACCCTTAACAGCAGTTCAAGATCTATAGACACACACTCATGTAATTGAGAAATGCCCAAAAGAAAGATATAGCTTGTTTTTATAGAACTCTCTCAATACAGGCAGGAAGTGAGAGCCATCAGAGTTTGTCAGTGTTACATTCAAGCATGCTGACCTCACCACATTTTCAGAAGATAAAACTGGAGAAAATGAGTTAAAATGAAATTGAGGATAACATCAGAAATAACAGCAATACCAGCTACTCGTGGCTGGAGAATAGGTATAAAAGGCAAGATTAATAGAATATTTGCCTTTGGAAGATTTTGAATATGTTGTTGTTGTTGTTATGTGCCGTCGAGTCGTTTGCGACTCATAGTGACCCTATGTACAACAGCCCTAAACCGTGCTCTATCCTGTGCCAATCTCATTGCCCCTGACAAACGCATCCCGAGTACCCCAGTCACTGAATCAATCCACCTCATAGAGGGTCTTCCCCTCCTGCGCTGTCCCTCCACTCTACCCAGCATTCTGTCCCTCTCCAAAGACCTGTCTTTCCTTACAACATGTCCAAAATATGTCAAACGAAGCCCCAGAATCCTTGCCTCCAAGGAGCAGCCTGGATTAATCCTCTCTATGATGAATCTGTTTGTTTTCTTGGCAGTCCATGGTACATTCAATACTCTTCTCCAGCACCACAGCTCAAAGGCGTCAATTCTCCTTCTATCCTCCCTAGTCATTGCCCAACTCTCTGATGCATAACAAGTGATTGCAAAAACCATGGCCTGTATCAGGCGGACCTTAGTCTACTGAGAGACACTGTTGCTCTTGAGTATTTTGGAGAGGTCCCTAACCACAGACTTTCCCATCGCAATACGTTTTTTTACTTCCTGGCTACTGGTGCCAAGAGTGTTGACCGTGGAGCTGAGCAAACTGAAGCTGTGAACAATCTCAATCTCTTCGCCATCCATCCTGATGCTACCGATTGGTCCAGTGGTGAGAATTTTTGTCTTCTTAACATTGAGCCTCAGTCCATACTGAAGGCTGCAGTCCTTGACCCTCTGCAGTAAGTGCATGAGGTCCTCCTCAGTTTCAGTGAGCAAGGTTGTGTCATCTGCATAACACAGATTGTTGATAGATCGCCCACCAATCCTAACGCCACGCCTCTCCTCATAGAGCCCTGCCTCTCGGATAATCTGCTCTGCATACAGGTTGAAAAGGTATGGAGACAGGACGCATCCCTGACGTACACCCTTCCCAATTTTGAACCATGCTGTGTTGCCCTGCTCTGTTCTGACGACTTCCTCTTGGTCCAAGTATAGGTTTCGCATTAGCACGATTAAATGTTCTGGGATTCCCATTCTTCTCAGAGTCAGCCGCAGTTTGTTATGATCCACGCAGTCAAATGCCTTTGCATAATCAATGAAACACAGATAGACATTCTTCTGGTATTCTCTGCTTTCAGCTAAGATCCATCTAACATCAGCTACAATATCCCTAGTACCACGACCCCTTCTAAACCCAGCCTGGACTTCTGGCAGTTCTCTGCTGATGTGCTGTTCCAGTCGTTTTTGGATAATCTTCAGTAGAATCTTGCTTGCATGTGAAAGCAATGATATTGTTCTGTAGTTTCCACACTCAGTTGGGTGGCCCTACTTTGGGATGGGAGCAAATATAGACCTCTTCCAGTCAGTTGGCCAAGTGGTTGTTCTCCATATTTCTTGGCCCAACTTGGTGAGCACATCCACGGCAGCATCTGTTAGCTAAGCTTTGAGTATAGAAAAGTTAATATTTCTATTGAAGTAAATAAGAATGATGATGCAAACATATGAGTAAGAGATAGAGATTTTGAATATTTGATGCTCATATGCAAAACGATATAAATACTAGACTGATTTCCTGTTGACCTGGGTGCTTGGATTAGTAACTAAGAGTAGGTACACTGTTGATAATATTGACTGATTTTATTATTGAAAATAATTATGACATTACACCCTGTATACCATGAAGAAATTTCTCAAGTACTGTTTGTAAAATGTTTTATGATTTCGGGAATACTAAATCCCTGGTTTTAGATTTAAAAGATACTTTTTTTTTTCATTGACCCTCTATTAAGTCTGAGGTCCTTCTCTTGGTACTTATCTCTCCTGATGGCAAGTCCATAATAGATGAGATCAAGTCTTACCATCCTTACCCCCAAGGAGTAACCTGGCTGCACTCATTGCAGAAGAGATTGTGTTTTTTTCATGGTAGTCAAAGGTACTTTCAATATTTTTCATCAATACTACAAGGCAAAATAATAGAGTCTTATTCAGTCTTCCTTATTCATTTTTCAACTCTCACATGCATATACTGTTGTTATTATTATATGCCTTTGAGTGGACTCTGACTCACAGGGACCCTCTGTCAACACATCAGAAAAACTTGTCCAACTCTGGACCATCCCTACAATCTCTGCTGTGCTTAATTTGCTGCAATCATAGTGTCAGTCTATTTTATTGAGAGTTTTCCTCACCTTTGCTGACCTTCCACTTTTCCAACCATGTTGTGCTCTTCCAAGGACTGGTCTCTTCTGATAAAGTGTCCTAAATATGTGAGACTAAGTGCCATCATCCTTGCCTCAAAGAAGCAAATTGGTTGTCCATTTTAAAGAAACACACTTGCTTGTTCTTTTCACAGTATATGGTATATTCAGTACAGTTCTTAAAACTACAGTTCAAAGGTATCAATTCTTTTCTTTTCCTTATTCATCATCCAACTTTGATATGCATATAAACAATTCAAAAGATTATGGTTTGAGTCAGGCACACTTTAACCTAATATCATTGCTCTTCAGCACTTCAGAGAGTTCTTTGACAGCAGATTTACCCAGTGAAATCTGTCGTTTGATTTCTTGACTGAGGTTTGCATGGGTGTTGCTTATAGATTCAAGCAAAGCAAAATAACTCACAACTTCAAACTTTTCTCCATCTATCATGATGTGTTGCCTATTGATCCAATTATGGGTATTTTTGGGTTTATTAAAATGTTGAGCTTCAAACTATTTTGAAGGCTAGAATCTTTGATCTTCTTCGATAAATGCTATGCAAGGAAGGTTGTGTCATCTGCATAATGCAGGTGGTTGATGAGTCTTTCTCCAATCCTGATGTCACACACTTCTTCATACAGTTCAGTTTCTGTAAATATTTTTCAACTTACAAATTCAATAGATATGGAAAAAGGATACAACCATGATCATGATGCACAGCTTTTTAGATTTTGAAACATGCAATATCCCTTTGTTTTATTCAAATGAATGTTTCTAAGCCTATGTACAAATTTTATATAGCACAAATGAATGTTCTGGAATTTATATTCTTTTTAACATTATCTATAATTTATTATGATCCATACAATTTGTACATTCAATTAAAAGCAAGTGGATATCTGCTAATATTCTTTGTTTTTAGCCAAGATCGGTTGGATATCAGCAATGATACCCCGGGATTCAGCTTTAATTTCTGGTAGTTCCCTCTTGAGGTATTGCTACAGCCATTTTTTAATACCTTCACCATTGTTTTATTTGCATGCGATAGTAATAATATTGTTTGATAATTTCTGAATCCTATTGGATCACCTTCTTCTTCTTCTTCTTTTTTTTTTACATTAACACAAACATACCAATAAGACTATTGAAAATCCTATATCTTGGGCCAGTGTGCACCTTAGTTCTAAAGTTAAATAATTATCTTTTCCTTGTTAAAGAAGTGTTTTGAAGCATCTTTGCTTATCCTTTGATTTCTTGACTACTGCTTCAGTGGAGATTGATGTGAATCCAAGAAAAATGTCTAGTATCCTCATTAAATATATTCAGTAGCTACAGATTAAGGGCTATCTACAGGCGGCCTCAACTAAGCAGAAGTAACAGAAGCTCTGTCTGCATCATAAAGCTCAGCAGTTCTGTTCATCAGTGCTGTTCTTGACCTTGACGATATGGCTGCTTAACTCAGAGCACTTGCTCAGAATTTCCCTCTTATGTTTTGGTGACAAGTCCCTGAGACTGAGCCCTTTGCTTTCTTGATTTTGTGACACATACAGAACTCTTCCTGGGAATTCTAATCCTATTTCTTTCTGTCTAACTGGACAGCAACTTGTCTTGTGTTTGAGGCGCAAGACACAAGACCAGGGCTATGAATGCTAATATGTACTTCATAGGGTTCTTTAGTACATTATTATAGCCTTTTGACCTTTTCTTTATTTTAAAAATAGGACTAGGAAAGCCTACATTGCAGAATGGTTTTAACAGCTAGTTAAAAATGCATACTAGACTAACTGTATAATGCCTAAAATTCTAGACATATGCAGGTATATTTTTAAAAAGCAATAGTGACTACTACAATGAGAAAGTAAAGGTTTTATTATCAGAGTTCATTATTTAATTGCTGTTATATTTTATTATTAGAGAATTCCAATTGAAAACACATGTGCTAATCAACAAGTACAACACTGTTGGAAATGGATGTGCAGAGTATATTTCCTGCTTTAGGCCTTCATTTAAATAATCACTTTAGTTTTTATGAAATATCCAAGACTAATCTTGTAGGGTATGCTTCTGTAGGGTAAGCTTTCTAATAAGAGATTTAAACAATTCTGGCTCGTTATTTTAATTTATCCTCTTTGCCTCCCCCAGAATAATCATTATAAATATACAGTGAAAGTGATAAAATGACATTGAGGGCAACAGCAGAAGCCTCTGGTATTTAATAAAAACATATCTACTTTTTTTATGCCTCTAGAGTCACATTTCTTAGTCAGTGAGTAGAGAAAAACTTGATTCAGAAAATCAGACTACTTTAAGCTCATTTTTGTTGTTATGTACCACCAAGTCCACTCCGACTCATAGTGACAATAGTTCTGAACCCTGCTCTATATTGAGTCAATCTCACTGTCTCTGATACACCTACCCCCATTACACCAGTCACTGAGTCAATTCATTTCACCCAGGGTTTTCTTCTCTTGTGCTGTCTCTCCACTCTTCCAAGCATGATGTCCCTCTCCAAGAACTGGTCACTTCTGGAAACATGCTCAAAGTATGTTGGGAAGAGCTTCAAAATCCTTACTGCCAAGGAGTAACCTTGTTTTACCCTCTCAAGGATGGCCCTATTTGTTCTTTTAGCAGTGCATAGTATGTTCAATACTCTTCTCTAGCACCATAGTTCAAAGGAATTGATTCTTCTTCTATCATCCTTAGTTGTTGTCCAGTTCTCAGATGCATAGCAAGTAATTGTAAAGATCATGGCCTGAATCAGGCGCATCTTAATCTCTAGACTGCCATCGTTGCTCTTTTGCACTTTAGACAGGTCACCGACAGCTATTTTCCCAATGCAATTAATCTATTGATTTTCTGGTTGCTGGTGCCATGAGTTAGGTGCTGTTACATCAAATACGACTCACAGTGACCCTAAGAACAACAGATTGGAGTCCTCTTCTATCCTCTGTCATTCTCAACATCTCTGACACACTTAAATCTATTGCTATGATCACTGTGTCAATCCATCTCATTGAGAGTCTTCCTCCTTTTTTGTTGACCCTCCATCTTTCCAAGCATGATGTCCCTCTCAAAGGAATAACCTCTCCTAGCAACATGCCTAAAGTATGTGAGATTAAGCTTTGCCATCTTTCTATCCCTAAACTACTCTGGACACACCTTCTTCAAGGCACATCTGTTTGTTCTTTTGGCAGTCCATGAAATTGTCAGTATTCTTCCTCAACAATCAAGACATCAATTGTTCTTTTGGCATCCTTATTAATTGTCCAGCTTTTAGATACATAGCAAGTGGTGGAAAAGATCATGGCCTGAATCAGACGCACCTTAGTCCTCAAAATGACATCATCCTCAGTGCTTTGGAGAGGTCTTTCATAGCAGACTTGCCCGATATGTCTCCTGGCTCCTAGTAGCAAGGGTGTAGATTATGGATACCATTAAGCTTTTAATCAAAAGATGAAATTCTTGACAATTTCAGTCTTTTCTCCCTTTTCTCATGATGCTATATATTGATCCAGTGGTGAGAATTTAAATGCACTAGCATATAAAAATATATTATAAATTTATTTAAATCTTGCAGTTCAAATCAAGAAAATAAATTGCTGTTATTGTTCCATGCTGTCAAGTTGCCTGCTGTTCATAGCGAACCTATGCACAACAGCTCTGAACTCTGCCTATTCTGAACCAGTTGCACTGTTTTCTTTACACTGAACCCAGTTACTGTGTCAATCCATCTCATTTAGGGTCTTGCTTTCCTGCATTGTCCTTCCACCCTTACAGGCATGCTGTTCTATTCTAAGACTGTCCCCTCCTGACAACAAGCCCAAAGTATGTGAAATGGAGCTTCACAATCCTTGCCTCTAGTAAGCAACTTGGTTTGACCCTCTGCAGGACAGAGCTGTTTGTTATCTTGGCAGTCCATAGGCAATGCTCTTCTCCAGCACCACAGTTCAAAGGCATCAATTCTTCTTCTGTCATCCTTAGTCATTGTCCAACTCTGTAATGCACAGCGAGTAATTGTGCAGGTCATGGCCTGGACCTGGCACATCTTAATCTCTAGACAGACACTGTTGCTCTTTGCTCTTCAGCACTCTGGGGAGGTCTCTGATGGCAGATTCTCTTAATGCAATTCTTCTTTTGATTTCCTGACTGCTGGTGCCACGAGTGTTTCTTGTGGAACTGATCAAGCTGAAATTGTTAACAACTTCAATCTCTTTTTAATCTCCTCAGAACTTTGGATAGAGTATAATTGATACTATTTCTATTCATGTGGTAGCTGTAGCTCTTTACTGGACTTGATTTAAATCCAGGATTGCATCTTCCTATAAAGTAATTCAAGAGCAGATTTGCGCAGTTTATATGAGTTTTCACAGTATGATGTCCAAACAAAGATTTGTGATAAACAGAAGAAAAGTGGAGTGTGAGTACTGAGTAGATACAGCATCTCAGTGCCTCTGAGTTAATTCTAACACATTATGACTCTCCTTTAGATTTCCAGGTTATCCTATGAGAAGGACACTGTCCATCTTTCCTCTGAGGAGCAGCAGGTGGATTGGAACTCTTGGGGACCAGTCTTTGGATAAGCAGTGCAACTTAATTCAGACTCCATCAGAACTCCCCAAATGGATAAGGCGTTGTTATTGTTGTTGTTGTTATGTGCCGTCGAGTCGCTTGCGATTCATAGCAAACCTATGTACAACAGCCCTAAACTCTGCTCTGTCCTGTGCCCATCGCACTGTCTCCGACACTCCCATCCCGATTACCCCAGTCACTGAATCAATCCACCTCATAGAGGGCCTTCCTCTCCTGCGCCGTCCCTGCACCCTCCCAAGCATGATGTCCTTCTCCAAGGACCAGTCTCTCCTCACAACATGTCCAAAGTATGTTAGACGGAGCCTCAGAATCCTTGCCTCCAAGGAGCCACCCGGTTTAACCCTTTCCAGGACAAATCTGTTTGTTTTCCTAGCAGTCCATGGTATTCTCAGTACTCTTCTCCAGCACCACAGCTCAAAGGCATCAATTCTCCTTCTATCCTCCTTGGTCATTGTCCAACTCTCTCAATGCATAACAAGTGATAACAAAGACCATGGCCTGTATCAAATGCACTTTAGTCTCCAGAGAGACACCATTGCTCTTCAGTATTTTAGAGAGGTCCCTAACAGCAGACTTTCCCGTGGCAATGCGCCTTTTAATTTCCTTGCTACTGGTGCCAAGAGTGTTGACTGTGGAGCCAAGCAAACTAAAGCTGTGTACAATCTCAATCTCTTCACCATCCATCCTGATGCTGCCAATTGGTCCAGTGTAGTGTCCCAGAAAGAACATTGTGCACCAGTTAGAGTAGCTTGAAGGTCAGCTGTTGGTGTTCGTGTTACATGCTGTTGAGTTGACTATGACGCAGAGTATGACTCATAGTGACCCTATGCACAATGGCTTTGAACCTGGTCCTATCCTGTGCCATGCTCACCATGTCCAACATACTCAAGCTCATTGTTACAGTCACCGTGTCAATTCATCTTGTTGAGGGTCTTAGGTCTATCTACTCATCACTGCACACCTGTAAATCATGGCATTGAAACTGGTTATATTTTCATTAATGTTGCAGAGAGAATAAGGCAGATTTCTAGTTGAGTCTTCACTTATTGTTTAAACCTGCATGGATTATCTAAATTATTATTATTTTTTAAATTGGTGCATTTAGTTCATTCACACTATGTGTGATTATTGTCATGCCAGGTCTTATCACTGCCATTTTGCTGTTACTATTTTTCTTGTTTCTGGTTACTGTGGTCCATCCACTTTATTTGGTTTTTCTGGCTTTCCTTAGAATTTCTCATAGAGTTAATATTGTTTCCACAAGTTCATTAAATTCTTGTTTTTCTGCAAATGACCTATTTTCTCCTTCATATTTGACAGAGAACTTTACTGGGGACAGAACCTTTGGTTGGCAAAGGTTTTCTTTTAATCCTCTGATATTCGCTCTTATTGTCTTCTTGCTTATATGGTTTCTAGTGGGAATTATAATTTTATCCAGCTGGTTTTTCTTTGTAGGTGACTCTCTGTGTTTCTTGTGTTGCTTTTAGTGTTCTGTCCTTATCTTTGATTTTGGAGAATGTCACTATGATATGGCTTGATGTTTTCCCTTTGGGATCTTGTTTGCTTGGAGTTTGCTGAGCTTCTTGAATGTGGATTTCCTCATTGTTTGTAATGCCTGGAATGTTTTCTTCAGTACCTCTTCCACAATCTTCTCAGTGCTCTCCTCACCCCTCGCATGTTCCGGAATTTCAATCATACATACAGTACTGGAATTAACAGAAATGCATGAAAGTGAAATCCAAACTATTAAGACTGCCTAAATGGAAGAATCTGCCAACATACTGGTGGGATAAAAAAGCAGAACAGAAGAAATGGAATGCAGAGTCAGTAGGCTTGAAGAAAATAACCTTGGTGGGAACAAAGCAGAAGAGAAAAGAGGAGACAGAAGGAAAATAAAGAAAACATTAAAATCATGTGGGATGATATAAAAGAGAACAATGCATCTGAATTCTTTAGAATATTTGTTCTCATACTTTTAAAATGTAAGCAGTGAAAATAGAATTTTAGGGATTTATTTCTAGCGAAGAGAGGCCTTGGGCTTATATCCCAACTCTGTCACTTAATAGATTTATAACCTTGGTTAAGTTGCTTAACCTCTCTTGTCTTCATCTGTAAAATAAGGATAATAATGGTACCTACAATGTCAATTTAAAGACCAAGGTGTCCTGATCCAAGCCATAATCTTTCCAATTATTTGCTATGCATTTGAAAGTTGGGCAATGAGTAAGCATGATATAAGAAGAATTAATGTTATTGGGTTGTGGTATTGGAGAAAATACTGGCTATCCTAAGAATCATCAAATGTATTAATGAAATATGTCCTGAAGAAAGTGCAGCCAGAGTGCTCATTGAAGGCAAGGATGAGAAGCTTTGTCTCACATATTTTGGGCATATTTTTAAGAGAGGCTAGACCTTGGAAAGGGAGCTTTAGTGGCTTAGTGGTAAGAAGTTGTGTTGCAATCTCAAAGGCAAGCAGTTCAAATTCACCAGGTGCTCCGTGTGAGAAGGATGAGCAGTATCTTTGGAAAGGGACATTGTGCTTGGAAAGGTGGAGGGAAAGAAAAAAAAAAAGGAAAGACCCCCAACAATGTAGATTGTAACAATGAGTTCAAATATATCAGAGATAACAAGGATGGCACAGGATAGGGCAGGATTCAGATCTGTTGCACCTGTTGCTGCTATGAGTCATAGTTGACTCATAGCATCTAATACCAACTGCATAGAGTAAGTGTGATAATTGAGTAAGTTCATGTATGTGAAACATTTAAAACAGTATTTGGCACTTGGTAAATATTCAGTAAACTACCCATTATTAGCCATGAATAGAGTAAATGATATAGGATACATAAAACATACAAAACAGTGCCTGGTATGTAATAAATGTGCAATAAATAGTATTATATTCTTTTCTTCCTACTGATCATCCTCAGTTGTTACATAAATATTAAAAAGAATTAAAAGGCCCCTTTGTGAAATAAATTTTTGAACAATCAAAATCATAAATTATAGTGATTGAGAGAAAATTTCATATTAAGGTTTTTATTAAGTACATATTGCTCTGTCAGATTGGATATATAATCGTAACAAAGAGTTGACATTGTTTCTTCATTTTCTTAAATCATTATCTACACTCATTTTGGAAGATTTCATTTATGCCCATAATTCTGTTTTTATGTGTTTTCTCAAATGAATGTGCCATCATTATTGCACTTGCCTTTAGCAGAATCAGAACAGACCTCTAGAAACTGCTTTTTCCATTGCAAGAAAATATTATTATGCTATACCCAATATTATGTTATTATCTTACGTTATATAGAAAGATGCTGTTTTACTTTGCCTTTAGTCTTTTAACATTCTCATTTCCCTTTTTCTCCCTTTCCCGAATTTTCCCTTCAAATTGGAAATATCCTATTACATTTATTCTTTTTAAAAATTATTTTATTAATTTTAATGAACATTTACAGATATTTTGGGTTTCCATTCATTCATTGTTGCACTTTTCTCCCTCCCCCCGACCCCACAGTTTGCTTCTCTCTTCGAAAAGCAAAAGCAAAACTCCTTCATGGGTATACAATCCCCACCTCCCCGCCCCCCACACAAGGGCACTCCACTACGCAACCTTAATTCTGGATTCTTTTGATAACCATAATACCATATCATATATTGCTTTTAAACTGTTCTCTCCCTCATCTGTTTCAATGCAGTATACATAATTTATCCAGTTTTTCTCAGTCTTACCTCAACCGTGATGTCAGTCCCATTCTACAACGGTGGCACTATGCAGTATTTGTCTTTTTTGTGACTGAGACATTTTACTCAGCATAATGTCCTCCAGGGTCATCCATTTTGAATTCTTGATAAAGTTAAGATACAAAAACTTATATGATTCAATAACATCAACATAGAGAGAGATCAGCTGGCCCAGTGGACAGAAGGCAATGCTACAAAGCCGAAGGTGGGTGACTTAATCTGAGGCCCTCGTGCCTGTCTTTCATTGTTTTTGTTCAGACATTCCTCTAGGTTGTATAGCCCTGGTGTACAAGTTGCCGTACAGCGGTCACTTGTGGTTGCTCTGAGGCTGAACACTGTGACTCTGATGTGTCAAATGCGTTAATGGTTGGCTACCCAATGCAGCCATAGAGTGGGGTGGAGCTCCCTGATTAAAACAAGCTTGGAAGGAGGAGTAGCATCCACTTCTGTAATAGCTTGCCTCCAGAAACCCTATGAACCTGGAGACAGCATGAGAGACACCTAAGCATTGAGGACTCTCCTTCATAGGGTCGCTATGACTCGCCTGCGACTCAACGGCACTTAACAACAACAAATAACATGTAACAGGATGAAACATTGCTTTCCTTACTGAACATTACTCTTTTTTGTCACTAGTATAATTACAAAATTTTCCTACAAATTCGAACAAATTCTTTCAATTTCCCTCACCCGCCCACCCATCAAATTGTACAATCCAATGATAAGAGTTCGTTGTTGTAGCAAATGTGTCAATCCACTTTTCTGAGGTTTTCACCTCATTTTAGTTTAGCCGTTTACTTTGCCAATATGATATTTCTTTGTCTTTCTTGATAGTATGGCTTTGTTGAACAAGATGCTGTGATCTATAGAGTTTTCTTGACTAATTTTCAGAAGCAGATTATCAAAAAGCTCTCTCGAGACCTTCATACTCTGGAAGATGCACTGAAATGTGTCCACCGGAGATAACCCAGTTGGTATTTGGAATACTGGTAAATTATTTTCCAACGTTACAGTAACTTGCAAGCTACTACAGTAGGATAAGTTGACAGACGGGGCTAGTAAGAGTAAAAAAGACGTTAACTTTCTAGGCCTGAAAGGGAAATAGGAGAGAGTTGATACCCATAGTAGGAGTTGTAGCTACAATGAGAGGAATGAACCACTGCCAAGCTCAAGCTGAATCCTTGAAGCAAGAGTAAGGGGAGTTTGGGGTCCTATTTCTGATCTTGCTTCTCATCTCCTGCCAGACTCTCCCAGTGGTTGAGCACTAGCAGCCAGAAAGCAGGGCAGCTGAGTTACACTACTTTCATAGGACCTGAATCACAGGACACAGAGGCTTGAGAATAGATCTGGAATAGAAACTAAGAATAAGCTTCATGCAAAGGTTCTTAATTTTGTCCTATTCAGTTAAAGCCACATTTTATGCATGTGTCTTGGCAATGTGTTGGTTGCAATAAAAGTCATCCTTTTTCAAATATCTGTTGGTAACATTAAATAATTTTTTTTGTATTTTATCATAATTTAGTTTACAAAATAATCCTTGGAACTCTCTGTTTAAATAATTTCTTCCTGCTGTCAGACATCAAATATAGTTAAATATTGTTGCAATCCAGTGCTTTGCTGATTATGCAGTTGGATATTCATGCATCTAGAAAGTTATTGATATCAGATGTAATCATCATTATTGTATGGAGGTTGGAAAAACCAATGTAAAAAGGACGCTTTTGTCGCTAAGACTGAAGCTCTGTTGAGTGGATAGATTATCCATTTCACAATTTTTCCCATTAGTCACCACATCAAAATAATCAATCCAGTATTTTTGGAAACGTGATATTCAACTGATAAAAGTTCATAAAAATGAAACCAACCATTTGGAGAGAGGTTAAAAAGGTTAAGAGTCCCTTTGCCAATTAGTGGATGAGCAAAAGAATTACACTAACATTTTAAAGTCTTTTAGGTCGATACCATTGTTGTCATATACCATTGAGGAAGAAATGACTCATTTCTAACCCTCCAAAGAGTTTCAGAGGCAGCAAATGTCATTTGCTTCCCCTTCTTCCTCCATCCACCAAACTGTGGTTTCACCC
>NW_006399920.1:3658349-3659679 GCF_000299155.1 Elephantulus edwardii | reverse complement strand
CAGCTCTCTGCACGTTCTAATACTTTGTCTTTTCAGCTGCCCTTTGGAAATCTTTGGTTTAGCTCTTTTCCTTCAGCATCTATCCCCCTTGTTTTGGCTTTTCAACGCTCTAGTACAATTTTCAGTGTCTTCTGACATCTGATTTTGTTTTTCTTTCTCCTCTGTCTTTGTAATACACTTTTGCTCTCTTCATGGGTGATATCCTTGATGTCATTACACAACTAATCAGGTAATGAACAATAGGTCTTCAATGCCTCAAATTTATACTTAAGAGGATTTTTAAATTTAGGTGTGAGATGGTACAGGATAGGACAGGATTCAGATCTGTTCATAGGGTTGTTGTGGGCCACACTGACTCAACATATCCTAACAAGAACAAGGACATTCTGGAAGCAAAGTGGGAGGTATAGTAGGAATAAAAGATGAGGAAAATGTATGAAATCAAGTAAAATAAAGACAGAAAGGAATTTCTAAAAATTAAAGAATTAGTTAATAGTTCAGAAGATTTATTTGACCATTCAGTAAAAGTATGAAAGTGACATTACTATCCTATAATATTATAAGAAATAAAAATGTAAAATTAGACATATTGGAACTCTTGTCTAAACAGACCAGTAGGATTGACTGGAGTGTAAATATTGACATGAAAATATTTCTAGGCATGGATGTGGAAAACTTGAATTCAAGCACTAGTTCTGTGACTTT
Organism: Elephantulus edwardii; assembly: GCF_000299155.1. NCBI lineage: Eukaryota > Metazoa > Chordata > Mammalia > Macroscelidea > Macroscelididae > Elephantulus > Elephantulus edwardii. The sequence goes on along the minus strand of NW_006399920.1, from coordinate 3,658,974 downwards.
TGATGAGTTTCTTCTATGCAATTCAATTTCCTTCCACAGTGAATGGAGTGGATAGAGCAGCAGTTTTCAAAATATCATCCACTAAAATTGATTCTATTAGTCAATGCATCTGAGTAGCAGTGGCTTCTACATTTCCTGTTTAGAAATTCAGTATGTGAACTCAGTGTAAAGTTTGAGATGTTCTGCAGGGAAGAAAAAAACAAAACCAAAAAAACCCCAAAAAAACAAACCCCAAACCCCAAAACAAACAAATGGAAAAAAAATTATGCTTTGTTTAAACCAATTATTTAAAAATCATTTGTGAGACACCACCATTTTCCCCTACATCACATCTGTTGATACACCATGTAATTATCAATCAATGGAGTAATTCATGATTAGAGGACATTTTATTATTTTGAATGTAATTCTTTGACATTGACTTAGGATATGGTAATGCATAACAACTCTGTTAGAAAGCTTGGCTGAAGAAATATTCTCAATCCTGTGAATAAAGGTTAAATAAATAACTGGAAAACTCTTGGCAATTCATCTATTCTCCAGCCTGTGACACAAAGGGAAATAGAAAGATATAGTAAAGTCTGATTCCCTGAGCAAAGTAAAATAATTATTTTTTTCTATATTT
>NW_006399920.1:3654865-3657038 GCF_000299155.1 Elephantulus edwardii | reverse complement strand
GTAGACACTTTTCCTGGTACTCTCTGCTTTCAACTAACATCTGTCTAACATTAGTTATAATATCTCTTGTGCTAAGGCCTCTTCTAAACCCAGCCTGTACATCTGGGAGTTCTCTGCTGATGTGCTATTCTAGTCATTTTTGCATAATTTTCAGCAGCATCTTGCTTGCATGTGATACTAATAGTATTGTTCGATAATTTTCACACTCTTGTCAGGTCACCTTTTTTTTGAATGGGAACATATATACCATAGCAAAAATTAATTTCCCTAACATTTAGTCGTGTAATTGTGTGTAAAGATTGATATTAGAACAATTTTGTATATGAAATACTTGGTTTTTACTATGCATTCCTTCTGACTCTTCAGATTTATTCTTCTAATAAACACATATACTTTGGAAGACACAGTTTGAAATAATTTACCTACACTAATCAGTATTTTCTATTTTTTCATTGATATATTTGGAATATTAAAACAAGGTTGGAAGCAGGAGTGGCATCCACTTCCAAAATGGCTTGCCTCCAGAAATTCTATGAACAGTGCTCAGGCCTATTGTTCAGAGGGTTGCTATGAGTCATCTATGACTCTACGGCCCCTAACAACAACAACAACAACAACAATACTTTTATTAGGATATATTGCCAATCAAGAAATCAAGATGATGCCTTGGGAAAATCTGCTCGCAAGGACCTCTCCCAAGTTCTAAAGAAGGATATAAGTTTAAAGATCAGTGTGTCTGACTCTTAATTGTTTTGTAGGCATGTGAAAATTAGACAATGAATAACAATGACCAAAGAACAATCAATGGCTCTGAATTGTGCTGTTGGCAAAGAGTATTGAATGTATCACTACTGCCAAAAGAACAAATAAATCTGTCTTGGAGGAAATGTAATCTAGCTGCTCCTTAAAAGCAGGAATGGTGAAATTTCATCTCATATCATTTGAACATGTTGTCAGGATGAACCAGTCCTTGGAAAAAGATATTAGGCTGGAAAAGATAGAGAGTTGGAGGAGGAGGGGAAGACCCTTGAAGAGATAGATTAACATAGTGATTGCCACAAAGGACTCGAGATGGTAAAGACTACACAGGATAGTGCAAGGTTCTGATCTATTGTTCATAGGGTTAATATGAGTTCTGATCCACGCAGTAGCACCTAACAACATATACTTCTCTCCACTGGAAAAAAAATTGGTAACACTGCCTTTACTTTTAACATATTGTGCTTGAATTAAGTTTGTGTGAATCTGTGTAGGGTATTCGTGTGTGTGTGTGTGTGTGTGTGTGTGTGTGTGTCTGTGTGTGTGCGCACATTGTTGTTGATTGCCCTCAAGTTGAGCCTGTGAACAATAGACCTGAACTTAGTTCTACAATTATTGTTGTTTTCTAAGTTCATAGAGTTTCCAGAGGCATGTTGTTTAGGAAGTGGATGCCCCTCCTTCTTCTATACCTGTCTTAATCTGGGAGATTAACCAAACACTGTCCACCATGGGTAACCATTATAGCATTTGACACACCAGTGGCACAGGGGTTAGCACCACAGCAATCCTAGGTTACTTCAGTACAGTAAATTGACAGAGCAGTGCTGTACCACTTAGAAGAATGTTCCTCCCAAATATAATAACAGTAGGCCTGAGGGCCCGGTCACCTTTTAAATACAAAGGCCCTCCACCAGGTCATTTTGACTCTAAAACAAGAGGCTCAAATAAAAAAAACAAAACCAACCAACTAAACAGTGCACACCTGACCCTCAACGAAAACAAGAGTCCACCTTTCAGAATCCAACTGCTTCACCCATCAGCCTCAAAACTAGAGACTTAGGCCTGACCTTAAATATACAGGGCCTGTTCCAGGTTCTATTGACTTTAAACAAGAGGCTTTAAAAAAAAAAAACACCAAAAAACAAACCAACAAAAACAAACAAACAAGCAAACAAACAAAAGCCACACAACAAACCAATCAGTCTACACCTGACCCCCAACCAAAACTAGTTGTTGTTATGTGCCGTTGAGTCATTTGTGACTCATAGCGACCCTATGTACAACAGCCCTAAACCCTGCTCTATCCTGTGCCAATTCCACTGCCTCTGACACACCCATCCCGATTACCCCAGTCACTGAATCAATCCATCTCATAGAGGGTCTTCCCCTCTTGCGCCGTCCCTCCACCCTCCCA
>NW_006399920.1:3652208-3654165 GCF_000299155.1 Elephantulus edwardii | reverse complement strand
CTGGAGTACACCCTTCCCAATTTTGAACCATGCAGTGTTACCCTGCTCTGTTCTGACGACTGCCTCCTGGTCCAAATATAGATTTTGCATTAGCATGATTAAGTGTTCTGGGATTCCCATTCTTCTCAGAGAGCCCACATTTTAGACTGTATAACCTCTTTCACCTGGAGGGGGGCTTGTGCATTTAAAGTTGAGCCCTAAGTCTTATCCTGGAGGCTGATGGGTGAAGAGGCTTGTTGTGTCTGCATACACATTGTAATAAATTAAGCAATACTCTAGAACCTGAGTTGTTAACATATTCCAAAAGGAACCAAAAAAAGCACAAACTTACCAACATTTTTATTTGAGTTTACTCATCTCTTCTCATTAGTTCTAGATGCATTCTCAGCTACCAGAATGCTTACTATTTTTGAAAAGAAAAAATACTTTATATTGGTTTGTTCACAAAGTTTGTGTACAACAGAATGCTTACTATTACTGTAAAATTTTCATGGCAAATTTTTGTCCAATTAGATATCATGTAATCACTTGAACTATATAATCATATAATATAATAATATAACATAATTAATATATTATTATATATACTGTATTATAAAATAGAAAGTATATATAGTATATATAATATAAAAATGTCTTCTGTGTTTTGTTTAAAAATACAAAAGAAATAAATAAATTTTATTGGTGACTTCATGCTGTTAAAAATGGAAATTACCATTTATTAGCAACTTAATTTTTCCCCTTTTTTATTTTAATGAAAGTTTGGAGACTTTGGATTACCATTCATTTATTGTTGCACACATTCTTCTCTGCCCACCCCTCTCCTTCAGTTCACATTTCTCTTTGTAAAATAAAAAAAATTAAACATTCTTTCATTGTTAAAAAATTTCCCCCAACTCCTAGTCCACTCCACTATGCAGCTTTCATTCTGGACTTTTGTCATGATAATAATACCTAATCATATATTCCTCCTAAACAGTTTTCTCCCTCATCTGTTTCAATGCAGTATACATTATTTAACCACTCTTAGTTTACCCCCAACTCTGATGTCAGACCCACTTTACAACAGTGGCGCTTAGCAGTATTTGTCCTTTTGTGACTGAAATATTTCACTCAGCATGATATCCTCCAGAGTCACCCATTTTGTATAATATTTCATGAGATTCTTGTTTTTTAATGCAGCATAGGATTCCATTATGTAAATATACCAAAACTTCTCTATCCATTCATTTGTTGATGGGCACTTGGTTGTTTCTAGTTTTTTGCTGTTGCGAACAAAGCATCAATAAATATGGGTGTGCATTTATCTGTTTGGGTGGCAGTTATATTTTCTTTAGTGTAGAGGAATTGTTGGGTCAAATAATATTTCTATTTCTAACTTTTTGAGAAAGTGTCATACTGCCTTTCATGGTGGTTGCACCATTTTACTTTCCCACCAACAGTGAATAAGTGTTCCAGTTTCTCCGCAACCTCACCAGCATTTGTTGTTTGCTATTCTGTTAAATTTTGCTATTCTTACTGGGGTGAAATGATATCCCATAGGTGTTTGGATTTGCATCTCTCTTAGAGCTAGAGATTTTGAACAATTCTTTATGTGTTTGTTCGCCATCTGAATGTCTTTGATGAAGTGTCTGTTCATATCCTGTGCCCATTTTTTAATCGGGTTGTTTTCTTTTATAATGTTGTTGTGCTTAAGTATTCTATAAATTCTAGATATAAGTTGCTTATCAGACATATCATTACCAAATACTTTTTCCCAGTCTGTGGCTTTCCTTTATACCCTGTTGGAGAAGTTTTTGAATGTGCACAGGGATTTTATTCTTAAAAAGTCCCATTCATCTATTTTTTTCCCTTTTTTAAAAAATTTAGGTTGTTTATTTTTCATTTCAGTGAACATCTACAGAGATTTTGGGATTCCATTCATTCATTGTTGCACCCTTCTCCCCACACAAACCCC
>NW_006399920.1:3620999-3652028 GCF_000299155.1 Elephantulus edwardii | reverse complement strand
AATCCACTCTGCAACCCTCATTGCATACTCCTACGATAAAAATAATGCCCTAAAATATAATACTTTTAGACTATTCTCTCCCCCATAGACTTCAATGCCTCTCCTGGTTGTAGGTTTCTCAGGATGCCTGGAAAACTGTTTATGTTGTAGATTAGAACTTTGAGAGTTCTTCCAAGCTTTTTTCTAATGAAGTTTATAGTCCTTGGTTTGAGTCATTGGTCCTTGAGTCCTTGGTTTATAGTCCTTGGTTTGAACCACTTTGCATTGGTTTTTGTGTATGGAATGAGGTATAGATCTTGCTTGAGTTTTCTACAGATAGTTTTCCAAATTTGCCAACACCATTTGTTAAAAAGGCTGTTGCTTCCCCACTTAATCTATTTCAGACATATTGATGGATTTTGTATTTTTATCCAATCTGCTACTCTTTTTCTCTTCAGTGGTGTTTTTAAACCATTCACATTCAGTATGATTATTGACGGGCAAGGTTTTATTGCTATTATTTTGTTGAGTTCTTTTTGGTGCAATTGCTAGTTACTTTGGTCCATCCTCCTTTCAGTGGCATCTCTGTAAGAAGGACATCTCTCAGTGTTTCGTGCAATGCTGGTCTTTGTTTTGCAAACTCCCTTGGATTCTGTTTTTTTATGGGAATATTTTGATCTCTCCTTCATATTTGATGGAAAGTTTTGCTGGGTACAGTATTCTTGGCTGACAGTTGTGTTCTTTGAGTGTTCAATATATGCCATTTCACTGTCTTATTGCTTACATGGCTTCAGCTGAGAAATCAATACTTAATCTTATTTGCTCTCCCTTATAGGTTACTCTTTGTTTCTCCCTTTCTGCTTTCAGAATTCTCTTTCTTATCTTTGGTTCTGGCAAATTTGACTATGATATGCCTTGGTGTTTTTATTTTGGGGTCTATTCTACAGGGTCTTCACTCAATTTTTTGAATATATATTCTCTCATTTTTCATTATGCCTGGGAAGTTTACTTCTAGTAATTCTTTGGTGACTTTACTTGTTTCTTCCTGTTCTGGGATTGCTATGATGCACATGTTATTTCTCTTGATGGGGTTCCATACTATTTTTAGGTTTTCTTCTTTTTCTTTACTTTTGATTTAGTATTTTGCTGTAGCAGATCAGTGGTGACAATTCCATCTTCTATTTCACTGGTTTTGTGTTCCATCTCTTTAACTCTGTTCATTTGTATCTCCATCATGTTGACAGCATCTGAAACATTGGACCTCATATTTTGGATTGTGATCTCTTGTTTTTCCTGTGCTTCTAATGCCTCATTAATTTTATCTGTGTTGATGTTTTGTTTTTTGTTTTTTTTTAAAGCTCCTCCTGGCTTTTGCCTGCAATGTCCTGTAATTCTTCAAGTTTGTCTTTCACCCATTGAAAATATTCAGTCATTGTTCTTTTAAATTCTGTGTCAGAAAGTTCCATTAGACTTTCTTGCTTTGGGGTTGATATCTTGCTTTGGATTTGTGTAGGAAGTGGAGTAGTCTGCTTCTTTTGTGACATTGGGTGGTAGAGTTTTCATTCCTGAGGGGATAGCATGTTCTTGATCTGATGTCACTGCTCCAGAAGAAGGTTGGGCAGGCACTTGCACAGATGCAGGTAGGGTGGGCACACACACAGATGCTCCTAGGGTGAGTAAACACACAGATGCACATAGGTTTGGTGCATGCATTGGCTAGGGGGCAGCACACATGCAGACCCACATGGAGGATGCATGTATGGGGGGGGGGAGGATCTAATTGGAAAACCCAAGAAACCTTAGTTTTCCCCTCGAGAACTGGATCTGCCAAGCTCAGTCAAGCTCCAACTGCTGTCTCATTCCCTCCTGCTTAAAGTGAAGGGGTCCCACAATTGGTCCAGGAATCAGCAGTGATTTCCCTTCCCCCAAGTACCTCACTCAAATTTCTTCTGTCCTACTTGCTTCTGGCTGATGAGTCCCTCCAGGACTCGCTGCCCCCACTGCTGAGGCTCCCTGCTCCTTGCCAAAGCACACTGCACCCCATGGAGGGTCACTGCTTCCTGCAGAGGCATGGTACTCCCTGCTGAGGCTCCCAAACTAATTATTTTAATACTATTTCTCAGTCAAATTCCACCTGTTCTGCACATGGCTAGCTCTGTGCTTTGCTTGCCAGCAACTTCTTTTATATTAATTATTTAAATAGTAGTCGCTATGAGTCGCAAGCGACTTGACAGCACATAACAACAACAACTACAAAAGCTGTGACTGTCAAATTAATTCTGATTTGCTGCAATACAATAGGAAAAAGTAGAACTGATTCATAGGGTTACTAAGGCTATAATGTTTATAGAGCTGAATGTCACATCTTTCTCCTGCAGAGTAGCTGGTGGATTTGAACTATGTGCCTTTGTGTTGGCAGCATACCTCCTTACCCACTAGAACACCAGAGTTCACCTACTGTATTACTGTTGTTGTTGTGTACTGTCTAGTCTGAATATATCTATAGCTGACCCTCCAGCAAATTTTCAGAAGTAGTCTATCGTACAGGAGAAGATTTCCCATCTTTATCCAATGGAGCAACTGGTGGATTTGAAACACCTACATTTGATGCATTTGACCTGTGTGTTGGAGAAGAGTATTGGATATATATCATGGACTGCTAAGAGAACAAACAGGTTTGTCCTGGAGAGGGTGAAATCAGGTTGTTCCTTGGATGCAAGAATTCTGAAGCTTCATTTGTCATACTTTGGACATGTTGCAAGGAGGGACCAGTCCTTGGAGAGGGACATCATGGTTCAAAGGGTGGAGGGACAGCACAGGACAAGAAGATCCTGTCTTCCATGAGATAGATTAAGTGACTTGAGTATTGGGGGTAGGTGTGTCAGAGACAATGAGATTGGCACAGGATAGAGCAGGGTTAAAAACTTTTGTACTTAGGGTCATTATGAGTTGCAGACAATTCAACAGCACAAAACAACAACAACAATGACCTTCATGTGGCTACACAATTCCTTACCTTCCAGGTGGTCTAGTGGTAATAAGATGCAGTGCAATTAGTAAGGCATGCAGTTTGAATCTATCAGATTCTCTGTAGGAGAAGGACAGGATATATTTATATGTATTATTTTATAAAAATAAATATATAATATTATAACAGATTGTTTAAAATATGTATTCTACTTTTTTACAGGTAGAATATTTTCTAAGTATCAGGTCCATTTTATTGTGCTCTACAGGTTTTGTATATCCTTACATGTTGTTGCTGAGTTGGAACTGACACATAGCTGACTTTCCAGTGGGTTTACAGGGGAGTAAATTTCATGAGAAGAGATGGTACATTTTTCTTCTGCACAGCAGCTGGTGGGTTTGAACTGTGTGGGATTGTATTGTACTATTGAAATATTCAAGTGTAATTCTTGAATTGTCTATTTTTATCTGAAATTGTTTTTCTGTCACATTTCCCCCAATTTTTTTGTTGTGTACCATCGAATCAGATCTGACCATCAGAGGAGGAGATTGCCCTCCTTCTCCAGCAGAGCATCTGGTGGATTTGAACCGGATGCCTCTGGGATTTCAGTGCAGCTTCTTTGACAATAGGCCACCAGAACTCCCTTTTCTGTCACATATTTTGCAGCTTATTTCTCTGGTGCATATCTCTATAATTATTTTTCTGTTGCATTGGCAATGTTTCTTCAATATTTAATTTTTTCATTTCCATTGTGTTCCATACAACCATTCCTGTACATTGTGTCTTATAAATTAATCACAACTGATCTATACCCACTATCACTTTGTCAGTATTGACTATTTTACCATTATAGAATGACTTCTTTTGATAGCCTCAAAAAAACAAAAACAACAAATCTTGTATTAATATGATGCTGCCTGTAATTCCATGGTTACGATATTTCCATGGTTTGTCTTTTGACATTTATTTGTTTTCCAATATTTTGTGGGTTCTTTTGTCAAGCAGTATATTGTTAAAAATCAAGAAATGAATTGCATTGGGAAAGTCAGATGTCAGGGACCTCTCCAGAGTACTGAAGAGCAATGATGTCAGGCAGGAGACTAAGGCATGCCTGATTCAGGCCATAGTCTTTGTAATTGTATCCTATGCATCAGAAAGCTGGAAAATGACTCGGGATAATAGAAAGGGAATTGATGCCTTTGAGCTGTGGTGCTGGAAAAGAGTATTGAATATACCATGTACTGCTAGAAGAACAAACAGGTTTAGTCTGGAGAGGGTGAAACCAGGCAGCTCCTTGGAGGCAAGGATTCTGAAGCTTCGTCTGACAAAATTTGGGCATGTTGCAAGGAAGGACCAGTCCTTGGAGAAGGACATCATGTTTGGGAGGGTGGAGAAACAGTGCAAGAGATGAAGACCCTCTATAAGATGGATCGATTCAGTGATTGGGGTAATGGGAGTCGATGTGTTAGAGACAGTGAGATTGGCACACGATAGAGCAAGATTTGGGGGTCTCGTATATAGGGTGGCTATGAGTCGCAAGTGACTGGAAAGCAGGTAAAAACAATAGCAACATATACTTAAACCTTGCTTTTTATTATTATTTTTCTATGTATGTGTTTGACATTTTTATGTTAGGCTGGAAAAAATGAAAACAAGTAGGCAAACAACAAAAAAACCCCCTTGAAATATGCATGTCAAGATACACATTCACCCTCATTAAAAGGGAAATACGTGGTCTGGGAGGAGGGGAACTGAATAACAACGAAAGACTTTTTTTTTTAAAGAAATGCAAACCGGGGAGAGGAGGAGCAGGGAGGAAACTGTACAACAATGAATGAATGGAAATTCAAGTTCTTTATAAACTTTCATTAAAATCTCAATTTCAGAAAAGGGGAAATAACAGGTAGTTGAGAGCTCTGATGGCCTTGTTGTAAGAAGTTGCACTACAATTCAAAGACAGTTTGAATCTACCAGCTAGCTGCTCCATGGGAGAAGATGGGCAATGTGCTGTGTGCGATTTACTGCCTTTGAAAACCTGTTGGAAGGTTAGCTATGGGTTGGTTTCGACTCTAAAGCAAACAACCACCAACAAAGTGCAGGTTATCTTCAAGGCTACACTCATCCTGCTTCTCTGTTGCTTGCACTCTGAATTTGAACCTTCTTCATGTCATAATTTTTCTCTTCTTCGCCTCTTTACTCATCTGCTTCTCCATCTTCATCATCATCATCATCATCATTTTTGCTAGGTTTTCTGTGTATGTTTGTGCTTTCATTAAGCATTACACTAGACCGTGAGTTGTTAACGTTTTCTAAAAAGGGGAAAAAGACAAAACACTTAGCATTACACTAACGATTTTATCTGAGATTATTCTCTTCTCATTATTACAATAGGTATTCTCAGCTACCAGAAGCATACCTTGATGCTACTGGAAATTTTCCGTACATATTTTTGTTCCTTGAAATGTCATCTCATCACTTACAGTAGATAATGTAAGTGTTTTCTGCTGTTTACTAAAAAAGGGATAATAAATGACAATTACCATTTTCTAACAACTTCCTATATTTTAAAACCTGTGACTATTAAGTTAATTCTGATCTTGGGATTGATTATACATTCATGTGAAAAGTGAATCATTTCAAAGTCTCCAGCAAGGACAGCTTCAGTCAACAGCATCATCCAAATCTTCAATCTCAAGAATTTCAAGAGGGGAAAAAAAATTAAAAATGAAAGGAAGGGTCATTGGAAGCTAGCCTAGTTACAGCACGAACAGTTCCACAGCCCTTGTATTTCTGCTACTTCTTAATGATTTAGTGTGGCATTCTTTATTCCAACCTATCTAGAATTCTGCACAACCTATAATTTCTAATCATCAAAAGAAAAAGAATCAGAATCATCTGGCTCAAACCTATATGTATCTGTCAGCTCTCCGTTCATTGAATATTTATTAGGTACAAAGTGAAATTGAAACAAAAGTCACAGCCTGGTCAGCTTTTCGAAACCTTACTCTAGTGCCTTTCAAGCATTTCAGAATAGATTAATTGCATGTAAATAAATATATATATTCCTTTTGATAAACCTAAAATATTCTATTTCTTTCTTTTTCCCCCTTAGCAATTTGAGTTGCTGTCTGCTGTCATTTTCTTGTAGCCTGAGAGACTTTAGTATTTCTTATAGGACAAGTCTGTTAGGATGGATTATCTCAGGTTGATTTTTTCCTCTTCTTCAGTCTGTGACTAACTTTTTTACTACTCATCTGTAAGATGTTGTGATGTGGTGACTTATCAATTGCTGTGATGCTAGACGCTACATCACCTGTATTCCAAATAATAGCAAGCTTGCCTGTGTAACTTCCCAACTAAGACTAGGTAGAGAGTCCTGGCAATCTACTTCTGAAAATAATGGACCAATTAGGGAGCTCTGGCGGCAATGTCTGTAAGGCATTTCCACTGTAACCCATAAGTAGCAACTCTAACAATTTGAATCCAATGGCAGCTCTGAGAGAGAAAGATAGGCAATTTCCTCTCATATGATTTACAGCCTCCAAAACCCAATGGAGAGTAAGCTATGAATCAGTTCTAACTCCATAGCAATGACTTTTGAATTTTTATTATGATATCACTCCACCAACACTTGAAAGTAGAAATAATTTCTTGAAAGCTATCTATGCTCTAATAGTACCAAGTTTATGGCTCTTTAATGAAAGCTGCACCTTGAGACGGGAAAAATATCCTACAAATTCCCTTAAGTAAGCAGGCTTATGGAATTATAATTAGAACAGATGAAGTGGATTTCACTACAGTTCAAGTTCCCACAGGGGTTTAATCAACCTTTATGCATATTGAAAATCTAGTAAAGTTAAAATGCAGTATGTGTGCAAAAGGCATGGGAAAGATATTTTACCACCAGAGATCAGACTGGCTCCTCATAGAATAACTAACAAAGTTAGAACTAACAAAAGTCTAAATAAACTCTACTTGTCACTCTCAGCACATCCTATGCAAGCCCTTTGGATACTTGCCTTATAGATCCTGACAGTGCTTCAGCCAAGGCTTCAATAAAAAAAATTGTATGTACCAATAGCAATAACTCAAATTTTATTAGAGGTCGGCAATCAAATAGCTTGATTTTTCAGAGCTATGTCTTCATAAATATAAAAAAATCAGAGAAGTTATACATTTTAAGTTTACATTATAAGACTCAACATTTAAAAATATCTGAATATGACCAGCAATATCCTGTTATTATTATTGATGATTCACATTAGCATTTTGATTAATAATTCCCTCAGTGTTCAATATTTTTCTAAAGCAGATGAATATATTCAAGCAGTAGTAAATCTTTGTTGGTTGGTTAATAATTCAAACAATATTTTATTTAGAAAAATGGCTTAATAATTTTGCGCTGATCATTGTTTTAGGGAGTGATAATGTGATAATTTTTCTTAATATTAGATCTAAGGTTCCTTGGTGATGTAGTAGTTAAGCTCTCAGCTGCTAACCCAAAGGTCAGCTGTTTGATTCCACCAGCAAATCCTCAAGTGAAAAATGTAGCAAACGGCTTCAGTAAAGACTGAAAACCTTAGAAACCCAATGGGACCATTTCACCCTGTTTTGTAGGGTTAGGGAGAGGCAGAATTAGTACCAATGTTTGGGCTAATAATAGATTTAGTGCAGAAAAGAATGAATGGAAGGTACTGAAGGTTATAGGAGAAGTTGTAAAGTTTGCTCTGCTATCTTTATGACTTGAATATATATGCATAACTAAGAGGACCATTAGAACAGTGTTTCTAATTTTTTGGGTCGCTATCTAAGGCTCCGTCTAACATACTTTGGACATGTTGTGAGGAGAGACCGGTCCTTAGAGAGGGACATCATGCTTGGGAGGGTGGAGGGACGGCGCAGGAGAGGAAGGCCCTCTATGAGGTGGATTGATTCAGTGACTGGGATAATTGGGATTGGAGTGTCGGAGACAGTGCGATTGGCACAGGACAGAGCGGAGTTTAGGGCTGTTGTACATAGGGTCGCTATGAGTCGCAGGCGACTCGACGGCACATAACAACAACAACAACAACAACAACAACAACAACAACTTCTGTTTTTCTCTTTTCTATCAAAATAAAACAAAGGAGATGGATGCTGGTAGTGCTGTTTCCTATAATTTTGGTGCCCTAAAATTTATCTGTGGAACCTTTGCCTATAACCGGAGCCCTCGTCTTGGTTTACATGTCCTTATTTCTGGTTTCTTTTGTGGTACATAGTATTGCTCAAGGGAGATCTGGCGGTTTAGTCAGCAGCCGTTTACACCCCCACGCAGAGGCCACATGTCTCCATGGGTTTGAATCCACGAGCAGTTCGAGGGGATAAAAGGGTACGGTTTCCTTCCATTGAAGTTGATAGCTTCAGAAACCTGATATAAGGTCACTATGAGTTGAAACCAACTCAGCGTGAGTTGGTGCGTGAGTGAGTATTGTTCAAATGGGAATGTTACAATTATAACACATTTGTGTTGTTGTTGTCATCAGGTGCCAGCAAGTTGAGCATGGATTATCACGACCCTGTGAACAAAAGATCTGAACCCTCCTCCATCCTGCGGCATCCTCACACATCCTGAAACATTAGAGCCCATTGCAACTGTTTCCTTGTCAGTCCACTTGCTTGTTTAAGTTCGTTTTTTCGTCTTTTTTTTTTTAAATACTTGTTAAATCTTATGCCAAATCTGTCAATAGTTTCCTAATGGCTGCAAATCACTGTTTTTCACAGAGCTGTCATCTCAGAGATGCTCATGCTTCCTCAGTTTCCATTTCTGTACATATCCCAGGGATCTTTGGTGGTGCAGTCCACAGAAAGTTACACTGCTAACACAAAGATGGTGCCTCTCTTGTGGTTCAAATCCACCAGTAGATCCATGAAAGAAAGATGAGACATTTCCTCCCATGTTTGGGAAATCCCCTGGAGGAGGTTATTGTGGCAGTTCCAACTCAAAGGCAATGGCTTTGACTTTGAGTGCTGGTGGCCTAGTATTAAGAAGCTGCACTGCAACCCCAAAGGCACATGATTTGAATGCAGTGGCTGTTTTTTGAGAGGATGTATAGTCTCCTCCTGTGTGATTTACTACCTCTGAAAACCTTATGAGGGTCAGCTATGAGTCAGTTCCTACTTGAAGGCACACAGCAACAACACGAGGAGGAATGAGACAGGAGCTGTAACAGAGTTTGACAGCAATGTCTGTGTTATTCTTGGTGTCTGTTGCCTTTTCCATTGTGGTTATTTGGGATTCAAAGAACAAGAACCATGTTATGGCTAAGCCACTAGAAACTAAAGCGGAGAGGGCTGAGGGAACATGTCCAGAGGGAAGGTGGAGAGTAAGGAATAGACCAGTTCTTGCTGAGTGTTAACTCTGAGATCAAGTCACAACTGTGTTTCATTTGAGGAGTTTGTTGAATCTGATAAATGCTAGCTCATTTGAATTCCTTTTGAACTAAACTTAAGGTTATTGATGGGCTTTCACTTCTTGTGGCCATTCAGGAGATTAGTTTTGAAAGTGTTTCCCTGGGGATGACAGAAATGCACACTCTCTTTCAGTTTCTTTTCAGCAAGTCTGGAAGGCTTATGCCAATTTCAAGTAAAAAAGGCAATCAAGTAAAACTATAATTTTCTATCAATCAACATTCATGCTTTGTGGGTCCTTAACCTCAAGAAAGTGAAAAGATAAATTTCACCTGTCAAAAATGATTATCTTTACTCTTAGTTGTTAAATCAGAGCAGGGAAACACTGCATGGTTCAGGATCAGGAAAGGTATGTGTCAGGGATGCATCGCATCTCCATACTTTTTCAATCTATATGCAGAACAGATCATTTGGGAGGCTGGACTTTACGAGGAAGAATGTGACATCAAGATTTGAGGAAGACTCATCAACAAACTGCATTATACAGATGACACAACTTTGCTTGTTGAAACTGAAGAGGATATGAGGCATTTGCTGCAGAAGGTCAAGGACTCTAGTATTCAATAGGGATTGAAGCTCAACATCAAGAAAAAAGTCTTACAACTGGGCCTATTGACATCTTCATGCTGGACAGAGAAGATATTGAGATTATTGGTAACTTCAGCTTACTTGGTTCCACAGTCAACATTCTTGGTACCAAGCAGTCAAGAAATCAAAAGGTGAATTTCATTGGAAAAGACTGCTCTCAGGAATCTCTCCAGAGTATCGAAGAGCAACAATGTCAGTCTGTAGACAAAGGTGCCCCCGATCCAGGCCATGGTCTTTGCAATTACTTGCTATGTGTTTGAAAGCTGGATAATAACTAAGGATGGTTGAAGGATTGATGCCTTTGAGTTGGGGTACTGGAGAAGAGTGTTGACCATACTGAGGACTGCCACGAGAACAGGTTTGTCCTAGAAAGGGTGAAACCAAGCTGCTCCCTGGAGGAAAGGATTTTGAGGATTTTCATCTCAAATACTCTGGGACACATAGCCAAGAAGAGAGGGCCATCATAGTTGGATAGAGGGACAGCACAGGATGGGAAGACCCAGGATGAGATTAATTGATCCAGTTACTAGAGCAATGGGATTAGGTCTGTCAGAAATGATGAGATTGGCGCAGGATAGGGCAGCTTCCGGACCTAATGTACATATGTTGTTGTTGTGTTGTTATATGCCATCGAGTTACTTGAGACTTATAGCAACCCTATGTACAAGAGCCCTAAATGCCGCTCTATCCTGTGCCAACCTTGCTGTTTCAAACACACTCATTCCCACCACCCCAAATACAGAATAGATTCATCTTATTGAGGGACTTCCTCTGTGTTAATCCCCTGGTTAAGTGTATACCTTTCTTTCACCAAACTTTTACCTTTCCATTATGATGTTACTTTCTAAGGAATAACAACATGCTAGAGTGTGTGAGACAGAGCTTTATCATCTTTGCCTCCAAGGAGTATTCTAACTACATTTTCCAAGACATATTTATTTGTTCTTTTGGCAGTCCATGAGATGTTTATTCTTTCCTAACACCACAGCTTGAAGACATCGATGCTTCTTGTGTTGTCCTTACTCATTGTCTAGCTCTCAGATGCATAGCAAGTGATTGGAAAGACCATGACCTGAATGAGATGCATTGTAGTCCCCAAACTGACATCATTGCTCCTCTATAATTTGGTGAGGCCCTTGACTGCAGACTTTCCCAGTACAATGCCTCTGCTAATTTCCTGACAGCTAGTACCAAGGGTGTTGATTGTGGATCTGAGTAAGATGAAGTTGTTGATAGTTTAATTTTCCTCCCATACATCATGATATTGACTATTGGTCCAGTGGTAAGAATTTTTTGTTTTCTTGACATTGAGATGCCATCCATATTGAAGGTTGTATTCTTTGATCTTCTGCAACAAGTGCTTCAAGTCTTCCTCACTTTCAGCAAGAAAAGCTGTGTCATTTGCAATATGTAGGTGATTGATGAGACTTCCTTCCATCTTGATGCCACATTCTTATTTAGCTTTACTAGTCTTTACTCACTCTTTTACTAGTCTTTACATCAACACTCTTGGTAACAGCAGCCAGGAAATCAGGAGACAAATTTCACTGGAAAAGTCAGCTGTGAGGGACCTCTCAAGAGTACTGAAGTGCAACGACATCAGGCTGAAGACTAAGGTGCACCTGATCCAGGCTGTAGTCTTTGCAATTACATACTATGCATCAGAGAGTTTGACAGTGAATAGGGTTGATAGAAAGAGAATTGATGCCTTTGAGTTGTGGTGCTGGAGAAGAGTGTTGAATATACCATGGACTGCTAGGAGAACAAACAGGTTTGTTCTGGAGAGGGTGAAGCCAGAATGTTCCCTGGAGTCAAGGATTCTGAAGCTTTGTGTGACATACTTTGGGCATGTTGCAAGGAGGGACTGGTCCTTGGAGAGGGACAGCACAGGAGAGGAAGACCCTTGATGAGATGGATCGATTCTGTGAGTGGAGTGGTGGGAATGAATGTGTCTGAGACAGCGAGGTTGGCGCAGGATAGAATGGCGTTTAGGGCTCTTGTACACAGGATCGCTTTGAGTCGCAAATGACTCGATGGCACATAACAACAGCAATCTTTACTAGTATTGGGATAATTAATCTCCTGTAGACTGTATATTACTTTATAGTAACTAAATCCAAATTGCATCATCATCAAAACATAACTATTTCTGGTTCTTAATTTTCTTTCAAATTTACTTTCCCTGTTAAAAATCATATTTTAAAAAATACCACAACGTTGTTGTCCTTATGTCTTCCAGCCTTTCACTCACATCTCTTCTCTAAATAAGGCCACTGCCATCAGGTTGATTCAGACTCAGTCACCCTCCATTGTGTTTCTGAGACATTAATGTAAATTTTTATAGCGAGATTGGCCTGAGGAGGAGATTAGCTGGTGTATTCCAACTACTGATCTCTATACATTAGACCATGTCTGTAAATAATTTCGATTTATCTTCTTAACTTTTATTCCACTATCTGGTTTGGTTAACATGTTATATGCTGAACTGCTAACCACCAGGTTGGTGGTTCAAATCTACCATCTACCCTATGTGAGATAGATGAGTAGTCATAGCTTCTTTCTTTTCTTTTTTTAAAGTGGTATCCTCTTGTAAAGATTTTCAGCCTTAGAGATCTGATGGAAGGTCCTGTGAGTTGAGTTCAACTAAAAGGCAGTTTGGTTTTATTTTTTTTTAAATTACCACCTTAAAAAAATCACATTAAATTGGTGACTCCTTTTCTGAAGTCAAATGTCGTCTGAAAGTGTCCTTTCTCCTACCTTTCCTGAGGATTGCGTTATTTTGGTTTTTTCCACACATCTGTTTCTTTCTCAAATATACCCATTACTACTCTTCTTCAGTAAAGAGGAAAATGAAGTTTTCCCTTTTATGTCAGGAATCTGATATTCTGTTTGCATCCAGTGATTTTGAAATGACTGAAAGTGTATAAAATATAATTTATTTTATATATATATTTGCAGTGCAGCTTCTCACCATTAGGCCACCAGAGTAAGTATTTAATAAATAGCACAGAAATTGAGTGGAAGAATCAAATCAGAGATACTGTTTTTCCTTGACCCTTAAGAGGCAATTTTATCCTCACTCACAGTGTCATCATTTATTAGACCCTCTGGACTATCACTATCTTCAATTACTTCTAGTTACTTACAAGATAAAATCACATTCTCAACTTTCTATTAAAGATTTTCACACTCTGACTTTAACTTTTTATGCTTTTATCTCAATACTCCCTTATTAGACTCCAATATGAACAAACAAATACTTTTTTTATTAAGTCCAATGTGTGGTGAGAGACAGTCTGTCTCATGAACCTTTGAGTAAATAAATTTTAATTGAGAACATCTACTATGTTATGAGCAAGATGTTTTCCTCCAATAATAGCTGAATAAAATTTGCTTCTTTCTGAAGCTATTTTTATCCCCATTCAAACAAGTTGATATTGATGTAAGGATTATGCTAAATTGTTAAGAATGACATTAATCATTGATTTCCTGGATTGCTAATTTAAATATAATCTAGGGAACTGATTTAATGAAACACAATATGAATGAGGAATAGTGTGAAAAACAATGCACATGAACTTTGTAAGCAAACCAATTAAAAAATGTAGTCTAGTAGTAAAAACATTCAAACTTATTGCCTTTGAGTCAGAAAAGACTCAGAGCTGACCCTCCAGAAGGTTTTCCAAGGCTGTATATTGCACAGGAGGAGATTTTCCATCTTTCTCCTTGTCCAGAAGGCTGTTGGATCTCCCTAATCGAGTAGCAGTCTCTAGGGAAAATTGCATATATCCAGTGGAACTCTAAACATATCCCACTTGCCACCCTATAGGAAAAAGTTTTGATGCACAAAGGGATTTAAGGTTCAGAAGGTCTCATTCATCAATTTTATCCTCTCCAGATTTTGTATTTCTGGCTGTATTTGTCAGCCTCTTTCTATCACAGGTTAGACCTAAACTTGATCTTAGTTTGTATCTTAGGAACTTAATGATTTGGGGCTTTACTTCTGGGTTTCTGATCCATCTTGAGTTGATTTTTGTGAATGGTGTGAGATGTAGATTCTATTTTTAGCTTTTTGCAGGTAGCAGACCAGTTTTGCCAGTATCATTTGTTGAAGAGGCTGTCATTTCCCTATTTGACAGGTTTTATTTCCTTATCGACTATCAGTTGACAGTATATAGAGAGGTCCATTTCTGGGTTCTCTATTCTGTTCCATTGGTCTATATGTCTGCCATTGTACCAGTACCATGCTGTTTTGGTTATTACCACTGTGTAGTAGATTTTGAAATGAGGGAGTGCTATGTCTCCCATTTCATTTTTCTTTTCAGAAGTGCTTTGCTTAGTTGGGGTCTCTTTCCTTTCCCAATAAGTCTGAAAAGTTTCCTTTTGAGTCCCTTGAAAAAAAAGAATATGGTATCTCCATTTGACCCAGCAATTCCACTACTGTGAATATACCCTAAAGAGACCATAACCGCCATCCAAACAGATATATGCACACCCATGTTTATCGTGGCTTTGTTCACAATAGCAAGGAGTTGAAAACAACCTAAGTTCCCATCAACAAATGAATGGATAGAGAAGCTGTGGTATATCCACACAATGGAATACTACGCTGCATTGAAAAACAAGGAATTCATGCAATATTATTCAAAATGGGTGACCCTTGAAGGCATTATGCTGAGTGAAGTATCTCAGTCACAAAAAGACAAACACTGCATGGTGCTACTGCTGTAGAATGGGACTGATATAAGGGTTAGGGTAAGAATGAGAAAAACTGGATGAATTATATATACTGCATTGAAACTGATGAGGGAGAGAACAGTTTTAAAGGAGTATATTTTAGGGCATTATGATTATCATAAGGGTCTGGAATGAAGGTTGCAGAGTGGAGTATACTCGGGGTGGGGGTGGTGATGTGGGGTGGGGATTGTATACTAATGAAGGAATTTTACATTTCAAAGAGAAGAACGAACTGGGCATGGAATTGGGGTGGATGGGGAGAAAACTGCAACAATGAATGAATGGAAATCCAAAATCTCTGTAAATGTTCATTGACATTACTAATAATAAGAAAGAATATGGTATCTGTATTGGGATTGTGTTGAATTGCCATTTTCATAGTATTGAGTCCTCTTATTCAGGAACTGGGAATATTTTTCCATTTATTTAGGGTTTTTTTTTTGTTTCTTTCGTGTTCTGTAGTTTTCTTTGTACAGGTCTTTTATATATCTAGGTTCACTCCCAAGTTTCTCAATTTGTTATTGGCTATTGTAAATGGTATTGCTTTCTTCGTTTCCTTCTCTGAGGTTTCTTTGTTACTACAGAGGAATCCCACTGACTTATGGATATAGGGAAACCAAGGATCTCATAACAAAAGATCACTGAATACTCCTGGCCCTCCAGAAGACAGTCTGATAACCCAATTATAAAAAGGGCAAAAGACATTGAAAGACTTTTCACAGAGGAAGACATTTGGATGGCAAGAAACATGTGGGGAAATGCTAAAAATCACTGGCAATAAGAGAGATGCAAATCAAAATCACAATACGATGCCATCTCATCCCACTAGCAGTGGCAAAGTTTAACAGGACAGCAATTACTAAATGTTGGGGAGCATGTGGAGAGGTAGAAACTGTTTTACACTATTGGTGGGATTGTAAAATGGTACAAACACTCTGGAAGACAGTTTGGTGTTTCCTCAAAAAGCTCAACATAGAAACTCCATGTGACCCAGCTATTTCACTACTAGGAAATTAGAACTGAGACACAAGTGGAGACTTGTACACCAATGTTTATAGTATCATTATTCACTATCGTAAGAACTTGGAAACAGCACATGTATCCATTCACAACCAAATGGATTGAGAAATGATTGTACATGCACATTATGGAATACTATGAAACATGCAAGAGCAAAGATTTTGGAAATCAATATGTAACTTGGGAGAGATTGGAGAGAATTACGCTGAATTAACTAACTCAGTCTCAGACAAATACTGCACAAGACATTAATTGTAAAAATAGAAGGATAAATGGTAAAATGTGTATGGGGATCTAAGGGGCAAAAGGGTGAGAACAGAGGTGTGAGAATAGGTAGAGGCTAAATCACAGGGTTGTACAATTTGGTGGGTGGAGGGAGGGGGTAAAGGAAATAGGAAGGATCCAGTGGAGACCTGAAAAGACCAGGTAATGGTGGCCATAGTCCAATTGTGATTGATTTTATAAAGTACATTGTATGGGAATGATTGTATGAAACATGTCAATGATGGAAAGTGGGAAGGGACATGTGTAATAAAATTGTCAATAATTTAAAAAAAAATCTGTCACACACCACCAGTTTTGGATTATGTGATTGTCTTTATTGCTGTTAAGTGCCATTGTAAATGATTCTGATTCATAGCAACTTTATCAACAACAGACTGAAAATTTTCTCATCCTGTGCCGCTTTCACACTCTGAAGCCTAGTGTTGCAGTTGCTGTGTCAATCATCTCACTGAAGGTCCTCCTCACTTTCTTGAACCTCTAAGCATGATGTCCTTTTCCAAGGACTGACTTCTTCTGATAATGTGACCATAGTATCTAAGACGAAATCTCACAAGTTTTGCTTCTAAAGAGCACTTGAGAAGCTCTAGTGGCCTAGTAGGTAAGGAGCTGATCTATCAACCCAAGAGCAGATGGTTCAAATCCACCACATGCTTCTTGAGAGAAAGATGAGCAATCTTCTCTTGTATGATTTACAGCCTCTGAAAGCCCATTGAAAGGTTAGCTTTGAGTTGATCCTGACTCAGTGACACACAAAAACAACAAGAAATACTCAGCTATAGTCTTTTCAAGACAAATTTACTCATTTTTTTTGTTATTCATAGAAAGTATTTATTGTAAACTGAGGGAGTAAATGCAAACTATGACAAACATAGGTTACGGCTTTATGTGAACAAATTATGTTTTTAAAAAATGTAGCTTCCTATTACATGAATTTATATTTTTTTTATTAATTTTAATGAACATTTACAGAGACTTTGGATTTCCATTCATTCATTGTTGCACTGTTTTCTCTGCCCCCCCCAGTTCATTCCTTTCCCCCCCCTTGAAAGTCTGTTTTAATTGTCCCATTGCCACAGTACTTGCCAAAGCCAGTTCTGCTTAATCTCGTTTGTCAGTGTGTCCTTTGCTATTCCCTATCACTCCTCCCTGAGAGAGACTTCACCCTGAGTCATAAGGAAAAGGGGGAGGCGTATTCTCTAAAGTACTTCCTGCTGAAAAGGGACGCTGTATGTTTCAGGGTGAAGATCTCCTCTCATTACTCTAAAGGGCCCCTTTGGCAGTAGGAAACACATAGACTATTATGGAGATTGATTTTGGAATTTAGATGCACTGTTATCGATTGTGCTTAGCCATACATGTTCATATCTTTGAAGATGTATCATGGAAGTGTTGCAGCCTAGAAGACACAAATTTAACTAACAAGTTAAAAGTACATGAGTCAAAAATTAAAAGCAATCATATTCCAAGTAGAGGTTCTAACAGTGGCACAAATCAAGTTACAGAGGGAAGGTAGTTCTTAAAATAAAAGGCTTATTGACTAGCATTTTGTCTATTGTAGTATAAAGATTAGGAACCACAAGATGTAGAGGCTCAACTATCTCATTTATTGTTCTTAAGTCCTGGACCAAATTCCATCTACCACAGAGTTGTTTTACAGCTCGGAAGTCCACATGCAAGGTAGAGGTGACGCAAGGAACTGCTTATGAGGTTTTCCGTCAATTCCAACAACTAAGCAACAACTAAGAAATAGTGAGAAGTGTTGGGACCTCAGAAGTCTTTTAGGACCAAATAGTAGGCTCTTGTGTCCAAGAGAAAATGAATATACTTACCAGTAATGTTAATGCTCACCCACAGCTCTTCTGGGAGGATCTAAATCGTTGAAGTGAAATTTACTCATTCTTTTGAGATATTCAATGCTACTTACCAGTTTTACAATTATAAGGTGTAATTCTTTGATCTTCCTTACTCATTGTCTGACTTTCATGTGCATATAAAATAACTGAAAAAAAAACCCACCCCAAACAACAAAATAACCCAGCAAGCATGAATTGGCTTTGTTACATTTTAGTCTTTAAACTGACATTCTTGCCTGTTAGCATTTTAAAGATGACCTTAATTGTAGATTTCTAAAAAATTTAACATTATTAATTTTGATGAACATTTACAGAGATTTTGGATTTCCATTCATTCAATGTTGCACTTTACTCTCTACCCCCCGGTCTCCCCCTCTTCGAAAGCCAAAGATAAACTCCTTTATTAGTATACAATCTCTCTGCCCCCTGCAACCCCCTTCCCCACCCCTAGTGCACTCCACCATGCAACCTTAATTCTGGATTCCTGTGATAACCATAATTCCCTACCATATATCGCTTTTAAACTGTTCTCTCCCTCCTTTGTTTCAATGCAGTATCAATTATCTAGTTTTTCTCAGTCTTACCCCAACCCTAACAGCAGTCCCATTCTAAAACAGTGGCACTATGCAGTATTTGTCTTTCTGTGACTGAGATATTTTACTCAGTATAATGTCCTCCAGAGTCACCCATTTTGAATAATATTGCATGAGCTCCTTATTTTTCAATGCAGCATAGTTATTCCATTGTGTGAATATACCACAGCTTCTCTATCCATTTGTTTGTTAATGGGTACTTAGTTTGTTTCCAACTCCTTGCTCTTGTGAACAAACCCATGATAAACATGGTTGTGCATGTATCTGCTTGGATGGTAGTTATGGTCTCTTTAGAGTATATTCCCAGTAGTGAAATTGCTGGGTCAAATGGTATCTCTATTTGCAACTTTTTGAGAAAGCGCCACACCACTTTCCACAGCAGTTGCAACCACTTTACACTTCCACCAACAGTGAATAAGGGTTCCAGTTTCTCCACAACCTCGCCAGCATTTGTTGTTTGCTGTTCTGTTAAATTTTGCTATTCTGACTGGGGTGAGATGATGTCTCGTAGTTGTTTTAATTTGCATCTCTTCTTAATTGTAGATTTTGTCATATGCAGTGTTTCTATTGATTTGTTGACTGCTGTTTCTACTGGTGTTTGTTAGGAATCCAAGTAACAGGAAGTAACTGGCAATTTCATTTTTTTTCTCCATCTATCATAATACTGTCTATTTATTTGCTTGTGAGAATTTTTGTTTTCTTGATGTTAAAGAATAATCTGTAAAGAAGGCTATCTCGTATTTGTTCTTCTTCAGTAAGTGCTTAAGTTCTTTTCATTATCTGGAAACACGATTGTGTCGTCTACATATTTCAAGCCATTGAGTATTCCTCCAATTCTGATGACACATTCTTCTTCACATACTCCAGCTGCTTGGATTATTTGTTTAGTCTATTGAAACTGTCAACAGCTTCATCTTGCTTGGGTCCACAATTAACACCCTTGGTAACAGTAGTCAGGAAATAGGGAGATGTATTGTACATGGAAAATCTGCAGTTAGGGACCACTCCAAATTGTTGAGAAGTAGTATTTCAACAAAAAGAAGCTTCCCTGCATGTGCTCATGAAGTTGTGCCAAGAAATCTGAAGGAAAACCACCTGGCCAACTGACTGGAAGAGATCTGTATTTGTTTTCATCCTAAAGAAAGGTGACCTGACAGAGTATGAAAATTTTGTAACAGGATCATTGATATCACATGCAATCAAGATTATGCTTTTAAGACTGTTTCAAAAAAGACTGGAACAGCACATCAACGGAGAACTGCTTGAAGTGCAGGCTGGTTTTAGAAGTGGCTGTAGTGCTAGGGATATTATAGCTAATGTCAGATGGATCTTGGCTGAAAGCAAAGAGTACCAGAGGAGTGTTTCATTGACTATGCAAAGGCATTTGACTATGTGAATCACAACAAACTGTGGCTGACTCTGAGAAGAATGGGAATCCCAGAACACTTGATTGTGCTTATGTGAAGCCTATTCTTTGCACAGGAGACGGTCATCAGCACAGAGCAAGGAAACACTGCATGGTTCAAAATTGAGAAGAGTATGCACCATGGATGTGTCCTATCTCCATACCTTTTCAATCTATATGCAGAGCAGATTATCTGACAGTCTGGGCTCCATGAGGAGAAATGTGGCATCAGGATCGGAGGTAGACATATCAACAATTTGCATTATGCAGATGACACAGCCCTACTTGCTGAAATTGAGGAGGACCTGAAGTGCTTGCTGCAAAAGGTCAAGGTCTGCAGCCTTCAATATGGATTGAAGCTCAACATCAAGAAAGCAAAGTTTGCCTCCACCGGGCTGATTGGTAGAATCATGATAGATGGTGAAGAGATTGATATTGTTAACAGATTTAGTTTGCTTGGCTCTACAATCGACACTCTTGGTACCAGCAGCCAGGAAATTAAAAGACAAATTGCATTGGAAAAGTCTGCTGTTAGAAACCTCTCCAAAGAGCAATGTTGCTGAAGAGCAACAGATGCCAAGGTCAATATGCCTCTGTAGCTTAGTCTGGAGACTAAAGTGTGCCTGATCCAGGCCACGGTCTTTGCAATTATTTGCTATGCATCAGAAAACTGGACAAAGACTCGGGATGATAGAAGGAAAATTGATGCCTTTGACCTGTAGTGCTGGAGAAGAGTCTTGAATATACATACCATGGGCTGAGAGGAGAACAAACACGTTTGTTCTAGAGAGGGTGAGATCAGGCTGTTTCTTGGAGGCAAGGATTCTGAAGCTTCATCTGACATATTTTGGACACGTTGCAAGGAGGGACCAGTCCGTTTAGAGAGCTGTTAGTCTTGGGAGGGTGAAGGGGCAGTGCAAGAGAGGAAGACCCTCAATGAGATGGATCTATTCAGTGACTGGTGTTATGGAGGTAGGTACGTCAGAGATAATAAGATTAGTATAGGATAGAAGAGGGTATAGGGCTGTAGTACATAGGGTCGCTATGAGTTGCAGGAGACTCAACAGTATGTAAAAACAACAACAACAAGAACAACAATGATGTCAATTTGAGGTCTAAGATGTGTGTGATTCAGGGACAGTCTTTCCTATCATTTGTTATGCATCTGAGAGCTGGACAATGACTAAGAATGACAGAGAAAGGATTGACTCCTTTGAGCTGTGGTGTTGGAGAAGAGCACTGCACATCCCAAGGGCGACCAAGAGAACAAACAGATATGTCTTGGAGAGGGTGCAGCTGGAGTTCTTTGGAG
Organism: Elephantulus edwardii; assembly: GCF_000299155.1. Taxonomy (NCBI): domain Eukaryota; kingdom Metazoa; phylum Chordata; class Mammalia; order Macroscelidea; family Macroscelididae; genus Elephantulus; species Elephantulus edwardii. The sequence continues at coordinate 3,630,841 of NW_006399920.1, read as the reverse complement.
GCAAGAATGATGAGGCTTTACATCACATTCTTTGGGCATGATCCTTGGAGAGGGTCATGATGCTGGGAAGTGTGGAGGGTCGGCAAAGGAGAGGAAGACCTTTAACCCGATGGACTGCTGCAATGGGCTCTTGTGTATCAGGAACTGTGAGGATGACGTAGGATAAAGCAGCATTTAAATCTTTGTTTACAGGCTTTTTATGAGTTGTACTTGACTCAACAGCACCTACAACAACAACAACAACAACAACTTTATTGAATAAGTGTGGTGAAAGAAAACAACTCTAAAACACACCATTTCTGACTCTAAACCATGCAATCATCACCTTGTTTTGTTTGCATGCCTGCTTCTCAGTCAGTGTAGAAGATCTCTATGAGCACAATTAAGTGTTCTGGGATTCTCATTCTCAACTGTGTGGCTAGGTCATCTTCTATACTATCTTGTGAGTGTACTGACTCAGGGAACAGTATATCTCTAAATTTGCACCTTAGAGATTATTTTGTAATACATAAACTGTCAATAATTTTATAAAAGTATAAGATTCTGAAGTCCTAGGGCAAGCTTTTCTCTTAAACTACTAGGGATGTTATAAAAGCAGATTCATAGTATGAAACGTATTAACATTGCATGAAATCTTTGCCCTTGATAAAAAAAGTTGAACTATTAAATCCCTTTGAACATGTTCTTGTTTATGAGATCATACTATTTGTTTTTGGTCTTAGGTGATTCTTTTATGCGAATTGAGCTAATGTGGTGGTTGCTTTGCTGTTTTCTCTTCTGAATAGATCAGAAGCTTTATATCTGACTGCTCAAGAAGCCTCTCTACCTAGTTTTATACAGAAGCAGAAAGTTAAAAGAGAAGAAAAATGCTCCTCTCCAGACCTCTGGCCTGCCCGCCCTAGGTGTGCCTAGAACACTGAAGATGAAACTTGCACTCATTTTATCTCCCCACCTCCTCACTCTTCACACCCCATAATGAGGTCAACCAAACACGATGGAAATCTGTGATAACCCTCTCAAGGTCAATATGCCCCTGTAGCCCAATAATAATGAGTTTCTCCTTGAGTATATCTGAAAACACGAATCTTTTTCCACATTGAATTGTAGAGACCGAGTTAACTGGAGGTTTATTTCGTTTCATGCCCTTCCTTTGAAAAGTCAGGTGTAAGTCAAACTTTATTTGAAATGCACTAGGGAAGCTGGCTATGTAAAGAGACCCTAGGTTAATGCTTTTATAGTTTGAATAATCACCATTGCACCAAATGGGAATTTTATATATTGGCTTCTGAAGGCAGGAGCAACCTGCAGTGAGTTACCAAGGGTTCTGCAACAATTGATTCTTTATTTTACTCCTTCTGATATGCATATCCAAACATAAAACATGCACTTCTCTATAGTCCTAGATTTTATATATTTATTTTTAAAGTCCTAGAAGTCATTACTATTATTTCATCACAAATTGGACCAAAGGGTTTTATAATGTTATTCCCTATTAGGGGAAAATCTTAACTCCTCTGAATCAGCTTAAATAGATCAAATTCTGTACCTGAACCCAGATGACAGCCTCAAAATAATATTTTAAATTATTCATATTTAAACAATTCGACATTAAAAATAAAGCAACCTCATCTCATGCATGCCTTTGAAAACCTGTTGGAGCATCAGCTATGTGTCAGTTTTGACTCAATGATACTTAGCAGCAAAAACAAGAAGTACAAACTGTTGAAATGTAAACTATCCATAATGAATTCTTAGAGAGTACTGAAGATTTTATTTTCTCTGTGATTGTTTTGATCTTACTGACTGACTACTGAGTATGAGATTAAGAAAAGGTAAGGAATGTTGACTCTAGTTTAAACCTGTTCTAGTCTGAAACAAGGATCTTCTACATAAGCAAAAGTCAGTGACAAAGTTCATTGATGTTAGTTTCTAATGGCACTGGAGAATAAAGCAGAGTTGGGATAAAACAGGAGGACAGGAGGATTTGATATCTCTGTATTCTTGCTATTTTAACTTGACATACAGAGATTCTTCTCTTTTAGAACTGGATTCAGAGGAAATCAAGAACCTATCTAAGCATCCACAATCTAAATATCCAGAAATGTCCAGTAGTAGAAGTATTTCTTTTTGAGGAAGACAAGGAAATTTCAAGTATGAGTTTTGACGACCTCCCTGACCTAGGAAGTTCCTTAGCACAACTCAGGTGTCATCAAAGGAACCCTGATGGTGTAATGGTTAAATGTTAGACTGTTAACTAAGAGATTGGCAATAACCTACCATCTACTATACTCCACTGCAGTGTTCTTGTACAGATTTCAGTAAAAGAAGCACCATGAGGCAGTTTTATTCTGTCTTGGAGGGTTTCTATGAATAATCAATTGACAGCATACAACATTTGTAATCAGGTGCCATCCAGTCAATTATGACTCATAGCAATCAACATACCTAAACTCTGTCCTTTCCTGTGCCATCCTCACCATCTCTGACTCATTTGAGCTCCTTGCTGTAGTTATTGTAACAATACATCTCACTGAAAGTCTTCATTTCCTTTTCTGAAACTCTTCCTTTTAAAGCATGAATAACTTCTTCTAGCAACATGCCCAAAGTATGAAAAATGAAGTTTTGCCATCCTTGACTTCACAGAGACTCTGATTGTGCTTTCCCCAAGATATCTGTTAGTTCTTTTGGAAGTCCGTGGGATATTCAGTACTCCTGTCCAACACCACAAATCGAAGACATCAATTCTCCTTCTGTCATCTGAATTCTTTATTCAGCTCTCAGATGCGTAGCAAACAATTGAATCATACACTCTTTGGTCTTCACACTGACATTATTGTTCTTCTGTATATTGGAGAGAACCTTAACAGCAAACTAGGCCAATATAATATATCTCTGATCTCCTCACTGCTGGTACCAAGACTGTTGATTGTGGATTTAAGCAAGATGAAGTAATTGATAACTTTAGTATTTTTTCTCTTTCATGGTGTTGACTATTGGCTCAGTGGCGAGGACTTTTATTTTCTTGATGCTGACATATAATCCATATTAAAGGCTGTCATCTTTGATGATTTGATTATGTGTGTCATAAAACCTATGGCAAAAGTTGAGAAAAATGGGAATCCCAGAACATTTAATTATGTTCATACAACATCTATCCCTAGACTAAAAAGCTGTAGTCAGGGTAGAGCCAGGGGATACCACATGGTTTAAAATCAGGAAGAGTTTGCATCAAGGATGAATCCTTTCTTCATACCTATTCAATCATTATGCTGAGCAAATAATCTGTGAAGCTGTATTCTTTGAAGAGGAATGTGGAGTCAGAATTGGAGAAAGGCTCATCACCATTGTGCATTACACAGATGACATAACCTTGCTGAAAGTGAGGAGGACTTGAAATGCTTGCTGTGGGAGATTAAAAACTATAGGACACAACAGTACTTGCTAACTATTACTTGTTATTAAGGGAGAAAAAGGGCAAGGAGATAATCCTTTTTAATTCATTTGTCAATGTCTTTGCGTATTTGTCTCCAGTAGACCTTTGTTGTTAGAAACCATTGAGTTATTTCTGACTCATCTTGACCTATTGGACCATCCTTACAACCATGGTTATGTGTAAGCCTGTGCTGCAGCTACCGTGTTGATAACACACTACTTTTTAAAAATGCCCTTCTAAAGGGACTTCCCTCTTGATTACATATGCAAGATACGTGAGAAGAGTCTTGGAATCCTCACTTCTTAGGAAACTTCTGACTGTTATCATTGGAAGACTCTATTTTGAACTATTTAATAATGTCACTTTGGAGACTAAGGTGTGCCTGTGGTTTTTGTAATCACTTACTATGCATCAGAGAGCTGGACAATGATTTGGGAGGATAAAAGGAGAATTGATGCCTTTGAGCTGTGGTGCTGGAGAAGAGTATTGAATATACCACGGACTGCTAAGATAACAAACAGGTTTATCCTTGAGAGTGTTAAACCAGGCTGCTCCTTGGAGGCAAGGATTCTGGGGCTTTGTCTGACATATTTTGGACATGTTACAAGGAGAGACTGGTCCCTGGAGAAGGATGTCATGCTTGGGAGGGTGGAGGGTCAATGCAGGAGGGGAAGACCCTCTATGAGGTGGATTGATTCAGTGACTGGGGTAATCAGGATGGGTGTGTTGGAGACAGTGAGATTGGCACAGGACAGAGCAGGGTTTAGAGCTGTTGTTCATAGGGTCGCTATGAGTCACAAGTGACTCAACAGCACATAAGAACATTGACAATACTGGCAATATTTGACTCTATAACAAATACTTTACCAGCCAGTTGTTTGAGACAATTCTGACTTCTTTTCTTTTTTAAATTTTCTGCTAGTTTATTTACAAAATACTAATATATTGTTTTTAAGAACTCTGACTTCTTATAAGACCCCATGCGGGTCAGAATAGAACTGTAGTGAATAAGGTTTTCAGTGACTGATTGACTCAAAAGTAAATAACCAGCCTGTCCTACGAGGTATTTCTGTGTGGAACTGAACCTTCAACCCTTGGTTTAGTAGGTGAGTTTGTTAACCTTTTATACCATGTAGAGTCTGGCCTCACAATTACTGCCCAATTTAATCCAACCAGTTATTCTGTGATGGAAGAGTGACAAGCTATATTTAATGAATAAAAATGTTAAGGCTTGAAGAGGATCAGTGACTTTTCTGAAAGCTTCAAAAATCAATGAATGTATTTCTCTTCAATTTTTATCTTCATCACATATTTAATACTATCTCTGAGGAAAGAAAAAGTGAAGAAGGAACAAAAAAGAAGAAAAAGCAGCAAGGATTCAAGTGCAGGAGGGCTGAGGGAAAGACTCCATTTTGGACTTGTTTATTAATCAGTGATATACTTTGAGTTGCAAAAATGTGTGTATTTCCTATTTATTGTGTATAGGTATAGAAAGTTTCAGATAACACTGAAGTTATTGTAACACTGCATGAGACAAATTAAATTCCAATGTGTTCTGTGACTTATTTCTCTATAGGAAAGAAGACAATTTTGAAATAAATAAACTAAGCCCTAGAATTACAACACACCCGTCACTCTAAGTGGTATTGGCTTGTAGCCATGGAGAAAGGGTGACAGACTAATTGCCTTTAACCAACAAAAGGTTTAAATCAGGATTTTGGCCTTTCTGATGGTTTAAAAATAGTGTCATTTTGTTAGTTAAGCCTCTGGTTGAAAGGCAGAACAAAGTGATTCATTACCAGAATCTGAAAATGCCCATTTTCACATTGTTTTCTGTCATAGGATGATTTATTGTTTTAATTTTCAGTACAACACTTAAGATATTAAGAAAAGTTCTTCGGTAAGACCCCACATGAGATTTTTGTTTTCATGCTGTATAACCTTATTATGGCTGGGGGAAATTTGCCTTGCAAAGAGACAAGCAAACCAGGTATCTTTTGGAGCAGATAATTATTTCAAATGTTTTCTTAGCTCTTTAAAATTACCCCCACATGCTCATTTATTTAGATGATTTTTAGAGCGTAAGCTCCTCATCCTTTAGACATTATTTTGACTAGAATTAAAGCAGGTTCAATTTGGGAAGGAATTATTTATCAACTCTAGTTGATTGCTGTCGAGTTGAGCACGGCTCATAGCTATGAACAGAATGCCTGAAGCCTTTCTATAACTTTAGTCATTTATCAAAGTTCATTGAGTTTCGAGAGGCATGTTTTTAGGAAGTGGATGCCATTCCTACTTCCAAATCAACTCTACTATTATCATCTAATCAGAACCTACTCATAGCTTAATCGGCATTGGTTAAATCATAGGAGGAAGCTGTCCATTTTTCTCCTGTGGAACCATTGGTGAATTTGAATTTCCAAAGAGGCGTCGATTTTGGATTAGCAGCATAATCCCTATGGATAACATCACTAAAGCTCTGTTTGTTGTTGTTGTCATGTGCCTTCGAGTCGCTTGGGACTCATAGCGACCCTATGTACAACAGCCCTAAACTCCGCTCTGTCCTGTGCCAATCGCACTGTCTTCGACACTCCCATCCCAGTTATCCCAGTCACTGAATCAATCCACCTCAGAGAGGGCCTTCCTCTCCTGTGCCGTCCCTCCACCATCCCAAGCATGATGTCCTTCTCCAAGGACCGGTCTCTCCTCACATGTCCAAAGTGTGTTAGAGGGAGCCTCAGAATCCTTGCCTCCAAGGAGCCACCCGGTTTAACCCTTTCCAGGAAGAATCTGTTTGTTTGTTCATGGTATTCTCAATACTCTTCTCCAGCACCACAGCTCAAAGGCATCAATTCTCCTTCTATCCTCTTTGGTCATTGTCCAACTCTCTGATGCATTACAAGTGAATGTGAAGACCATGGCCTGTATCAAACGTACCCATAGAAAAAACACTTTCTTAAGTTTGATTTCTTTGCTAAATTGGGCATTGAATATACACAAGATTTTACTTAGTCTGTTTTTGTTGCTGAAGTAACAATCTTAATATTATGTTCCAGTTAAGGAAAGAAAATACATAAAAAGGAGACAGGATATAAGAAAGAAAAGAACACATAAAGGAAGTGTTAGTAGATGGGCTTTCATTGAAAGCAAGAGGTACTGAAAACTGTGTGACATATTAAGGAAAATTACTCCTTCTAGTTAGCAAAACACTTGTTCAGTAGAATAATGAAGGGAGGCGGAATGGTTGCTGTCCAGCAGTCTTACAATCTGCTTACATATATTCATTTTACATACATTTGGAAAATGCCAATTATTGATAGATAGTGAAGGTGGAAACATTTCAATTCTGTTGTCATCCTATGACCTGAGTGTTTTTATACCTTCATGGAAAAGAAACAGAAGTGTTAGAATTTTTTTTTTTCGAATATGCACACTTACTCTGAATTGGAGCAGAATATGATACTTGGAAAAAAGTCATTAATTAGGTCAAGGGCATCCAAAGCAGAGGAAATTTGGAGAATGAAAGGCACTGGATCCTGATGTTATTGCTGAAGACTGAATTCTGTGATGTTAGCCTGATGATGGAACTAACATGAATAAGGTGGAGATGATATCAGAAGTAAAACAGTGACTGCTTGTTAGCAATGGAGAGAAGGATTACCTTTTGCTGTTTAATATTTGTAATAGGCAACTGCAGTGCCCTGAGGCAGAGGAAATATTAACATATACACATATATATGCTATTAGTTTTTTGAATTAAAAATTTAAAATTTTTCACAGTACATGATTAGAGAAATAAAGTTCAAAGTAAATATGTATACTGCCCCAGGTAAAGGTCATGTTTCCTCATAATTGAAACCATTTTTCTTTAAGAAAATGAATGAGGGTTTATGGTCTTCTAAAACCAAATCCTTTTTGATAATGTTTGTGAACACAAATGCAAATGTTAGAAAAGCAGTAGTCACACAATGAGAGACTTGCATATAAGAGAGTTTTATCATACGATTTGCATTTCAGAATAATGTCATTTACTTCTGTGTAAGTGTATAGGAGAGTTTTAATCAAAAATGAAGTAAAATATATACTGATCTCAGGGAAAAAACATTTTAGAAATATTTTTGCAAACTTACCCACTTACTGCTGGTAAGTGAAAACTGACTCATAGCTTACCCTATAATGCGTTTTCCAGAGGTTGTAAATCCCATGGGAGGATATTTTCCCTGTTTCTTCCACAGAGCAGCAGTGGCTTCAGGCAGAATGATACAGCCTTTGGATTAGCAAATATGGAGTAGGCCACCAGAATCTCCTAAATTGACACTTTATGCGATTGAGAAAAATCTTTTAAGGAGATTGAGATTGGAATTGATGAGAAATTTTCAGTATGAAAAATACAAACAAGAAAATTGAGCTCTTGTGGTTTAGAAAGTGAACGAACTGACAGGGTTAGTCTTGTGGTTATGTAGTACAAGCTCAGAGATCCAGACTTCTGACCTTAGTGACTTCTTGGCTGTAGGACTTTGACCAAGTTTCTCAACCTCTTTCTCTCATTTACTTAATTTGTAAAATATGGCTATTAGTAAGACTTATGGTTATAGTGGACAGTCAGTCTTATTTCTTAGTCTGCTGTAAGGTAGAAATTACATGAAATATCCCCACTATGAACAATTTTGAAATACCGATGGCATGACTTCTGGCCTTACACCAACAAGCGTGCTACCACAGTGTGGCAAAATTTACCTAAATTGGATGCCCACAGGAGCAGTAGTCAAGAAACCAAAAGGCATAGTGAATTGGGCAACTCTGATGCCAAAGATCTCTTTAAAGTGCTAATGGGCAAGGATGTGACTTTAAGGACTACGATGTGCCTAATAAGACTATTCCTTGGAAAGGGACATCATGTTTGGAAAGATGGAAGGTCAGTGGAGGAAGACCTCCAGTGAGGTGGATTGGCACTATTACTTCAGGAATGGGCTCTAGAGTGTTAACGATGATGAAGACTACACAGGTTAGGGCAGAGTTCATATCGGCTGTTCATACGGTTCCTATGAGCCTTACTCAACTCAATAGCACCTAATAAGAATAACACGGGTTATGGTTGTTTTCAATTGTGTCAACATTCATGTTAAAGTTGGATGAAGAAAGTTGAAAAAAGAAGTAAAAAAAATAATTCTTGTTGTTATGTGTTGTTGAGTCCCCTGGGACCCATAATGATCCTATGCACAGCAACTATGAAGCCTGCCCTGTCTCAAGCCAGTCTCACTGACTCTGACACACCCACCTACCTCCATGGCCCCAATTACTGTGTCAATCCATCTTATCTGGCGTCTTCCTCTCCTGTGCTGTCACTCTACCCTTCCAAGCACGATGTCCTTCTCCAAGGAGTGGTCTCTTCTGGCTACTTGCCCACAGTATGTGAGATGGAGCTTCAAAATCCTAGCGTCCAAACATAGCACCTTTACAATATGGTCTTGGAAAAGAGTATTAAACCCCCCATAGACTGCCAAAACCATTAAGATCTGTCATGGGAAAGGTACAGCCAGAATGGTTCTTAGAAGCTGGGCCTGTGAGACTGCATCTTTGGGTATGTTGTCAGGAAGGGCCCATCACTGGAGAAAGACAGCATGCTGGGGAAAACAGAGGGTCCATGAAAAACAGCAAGACCCTCAATAAGATATTGTTACAGAGTGATTGTAACAATGGGCTTAAACACAGCAGCAAGTGTGACAATGATGCATACACATGTGTGCTCACACTGATATTTTTAAAGATAGCAATTCACATGCTCAACACAATCCCAACCCAGATACCAAATTCATTTTTTCAAGGAGATTGAAAGGGAAATTATTAAATTTATTTGGAGAGGTTAGAAATCCTGAATAAGCAAAACACTTCTGAGAGAGAAAAATGAGGTTGGAGTCATAACACTCCCTGATCTCAAAACCTACTACCAGCAGTGGTAACCAAAACAGCATGGTACCAGTACAATGACAGGCACATAGACCAATGGAACAGAATTGAGGACCCAGAAATAGACTCAGCTATTTATGGTCAACTGATATTTGACAAGGAAATGAAAGCTATCAAATGAGGAAATGAAAACCTCTCCAACAAATGGGGCTGGCATGACTGGACTTCCACCTGTAGAAAGCTGAAACAGGATCCATATTCTACACAATACATAAAAATCAACTCAGGGTGAATCATAGATTTGGGAGTAAAGCCCCAAACCATAAAGTTCATAAGAGAGAAACTAGGATCAAGCTTAGAAATGCTAGTCTATTGTATAAAGAGACTGCCAAATACAACCAGAAATACACAATCTGAAGAGGATAAAATTGATGAATGGGGCCTTCTAAAGATTAAATCCATGTGTGCATCAAAAACTTTTCCAACAGCAAGAAAAGAAAAC
>NW_006399920.1:3611172-3620764 GCF_000299155.1 Elephantulus edwardii | reverse complement strand
ATGGATAGAGAAGCTGTGGTATATTCACACAATGGAATACTATGCTGCATTGAAAAACAAGGAACTCATGCAATATTATTCAAAATGGGTGACTCTGTAGGACATTATGCTGAGTGAAGTATCTCAGTCACAAAACGACAAACAGTGCATGGCGCCACTGTTGTAAAACAGGACTGACCTTGGGGTTGGGGAGAGACTGAGAAAGATGGGCTCAATAATGTATACTGCATTGAAACAGACGAGGGAGATGAGGGAGAAAACTGTTTAAAAGGGATATGTGATTAGGTATTTTTGTCATGACAGGAGTCTAGAGTGAAGGCTACATGGTGGAGTGGACCTGGGGGAGGGTTTGTAAAACAATGAAAGAATTTGTAGTGTACTAGGAGGAGGGTTGGAAGGGGAGAAAAGTGCAACAATGAATGAATGGAAATCCAAAGTCTCTGTAAATTTTTACTGAAATTAATAATAAATTAAAAAAACCAAACGCCCCCCCAAAAAGAAAGATGCAAATCAAAACCACAATGTGATCCCACCTCACTCCAGTAACTATGGCAAAGTTTAACAGGCAAAAAGTTATAGATGTTAGAGAGTATGTGGGTAGATAGGAACTCTTATACATTGTTAGTGGGATTGTAAAATGATACAACTATTCTGGAAGGCAGTTTGGCGCTTTCTCAAAAAGCTGAACATAGAAATTCTACATGACCCAGCTACTCACTAATTGGAATATATTCTGAGAAAATGAGAACTGAGGCACAAATGGAGTCTTGTACACCAATGTTCATAGCAGCATTAGTCACTCACCATCGCAAGAACATGGAAAAAGTCCAGATGTCCAAACACAAATGAATGGATTGAGAAATCAGTACATTCACACGATGGAATACTATGCAGCACACAACAACAATGATTTTGTAAATTATTACCTGACTTGGGAGGGACTGGAGAGCATTATGCTGAGTGAACTAACTCGGTATGACAAGGACAAATATGATATAAAACCATTATTGTAGAATGAGTATAAGGATCCAAGAGGGGTGGGAGAGAGTGGAAGCAGAGGGATGAGGATGTGCAGGGGGAGAAGGGATTAATCATGGGGTTGCACAATTTGATGGGGGGGATGAGGGAAATTGGAAGACTCTGTTCTGGAAAACAATGTATTCAAATTTTGTAAATAAACTAGCATATAACAAAAAGATATTACAGAAAAAAGAAAAGGTGGTAGTAATTTTTGTAAAACCAAGAAAAATATGTCAAAGTATAAATAGAGAATAAATTGATAGTAAATGGAGATTCTAAAATAAAACAAAATTGTATGGTCAACACGCTTGGCACCAGTAGCCAGGAAATTAAAAGACGTATTGCGATGGGAAAGTCTATTAGGGACCTCTCCAAAGTACTGAAGAGCTTGGTGTCTCTCTGGAGACTAAGGTGCGTCTGATACAGGCTATAGTCTTTGCAATCACTTGTTGTGCATCAGAGAGTTGGACAATGACTAGGGAGGATAGAAGGAGAATTGATGCCTTTGAGCTGTGGTGCTGGAGAAGAGTATTGAATGTACCATGGACTGCCAAGAAAACAAACAGATTCATCCTAGAGAGGGTTAAACCAGGCTGCTCCTTGGAGGTAAGGATTCTGGGGCTTCATCTGACCTATAGGACCTTGGAGAGAGACATCATGCTTGGGAGAGTAGAGGAATGGCACAAGAGGGGAATGCCCTTTATGAGATGGATTGATTCAGTGACTGGGGTAATCAGTATGGGTGTGTCAGAGGCAGTGCGATTGGCACAGGACAGAGCAGGGTTTAGGGCTGTTGTACATAGGGTCGCTATGAGTCGCAAGCGACTCGACGGAACAGAACAACATGTATTTTCAGAGCCTGTCGATGTTGGTGAGGCTTTATATTGACTTTGACATTGTGCTTGCCCCTGGGATAGTAAAGGAGCTCTGATGGCTTAGTGGTAAGGAATGGCGCTGCCAGCTCAAAGGGGAGCTTTGAACCCACCACCTGCTCCTTGGGGAAAACATAGGCAATCTCTTCACTACAATTTACTGCCTCTGAAAACTTACTGGAAGGTCAGTTATGAATTAGCTCTGACTCCATGGAAGATAATAATGACAACAACAGTAGGCATTTTGCATTGAGTTTAGGGTTTTTCCATTAGTCACTGCCCTCTTTTTTCTTCAAATGAAATCTTCACAGAAAATTTGCTTTAAGAGTCATGCTGAGAGAAATGCGCATTTTCCTCTTCCTTCAGAGGAAAACAAATTGGAGAAGCACATCATGCTTGGAAGGGTGGAGGGACAGTGCGGTAGAGGCAGGTCCTGGATGAGATGGATTGACCTAATGACTGCGATAAAGGGGGTAGAGGTGTGTGAGACAGTGACGTTCGCTCATGATAGTTCAGAGCTGCTGTGTATAGATAGGGTTGCTATGATATGTAGCCGATTGATGGTACATAATATCAAATTAGTATCATAAAGCTAAAAAGTAAGTGGAGAGGAGTGGGGATGAGAAAGAAGAATTGGTGGAGGATGGAACTAATTTAAGAAGAAAAGAATTGATTATACACTTTAAACCTTAGAAATAGTTTCCTCAAACTTTGAGATTTCTAAAGAAATCCAAATAAAGATTTATTGTCAGCGTATCTACTGCGAATGATGCCAATCCCAGTGTTTCATGGAATAACTGCTTTATAGCATTGTCAACAAGTGACATATTCTGGAAGTAGCTCATGTGCCCTTACTTCTCAGGCACCCCTGGTTGGACTTGAACTTACTAACTCTTGGATATTAATTGCCGTTGAGTCACTGATAACTCATAGTGACCCTTTGAATGAAAGACCTGAACATTTGTATAACTTTCATCATTTCTCCAAGTTCATAGACTTTCAGGAGGCAAGCTATTTTGGAAGTGGATGCCACTCCTGATTCCAGACTTGTTTTAACCGGGAAACTCCACCAAACACTGTCCACCATGGGTAACCATTATTGCATTTGACACATCAGTCACATCAGTGTCACAATATTTAGCATCACAGAAACCAAGAATTACCTCTGTGCAGAAAATGGACAGACCAGTTCTATACCACTTTTGGGTAACAGCGGAAATTCTTAACTCTTTGCATCACCCAGGGGTTACGAATCCAGAATAGGAAAGGCTAAAAATAATTTTGAACATTAATAGGCCCTTGGATAAAATGAATACTTAAGATATCAATTAAAACAGCAAGAGAACAAATTATGTGTAAACCAAGTGAAATTTGCCTGAATGAAAGGCTCTGAACATAATTAAAATGAAATTAAATCCTGCTGTTTAAACAAGAGAAATGGCCTTTATTACTTCTGAAAAGTTAGAGGGCAATTAAATAAGCATCCTGACTTGTGAATTAATTTCTGTTTTAGTATTATCTTTGTTAGAGAATGGGAATTTGAAGTAGCAATGCATGAAGGGAAGGCTCTTAGATGGGGACTGTTTTGAACAATCATGAGAGGGAAGACATATGGACCAAGCATACTTTAAACTGGAAATGTAGAAGCCCTGGAGTTAACCTGAAAAATTACAGGAGGTGAAGGATTCATTTCCTTAAACAGGAAGGTCCTCCATAGATCTGCCCTGAATAATCCACTTACTATTCCTGGATTCTCTTGAGATATCTGAGGAATTTATGAGTCAGATGCTTAATCTCTTCAAAGAGTCCTCTGTGTGAATGAATATTCCGATCTTTTTATCCTTCCAGAAGCATGAGCGAAAGGCTCTCCAGTCACACACCTGATTTTCCACTTAGATCATACTTTTCTGACAGTAAAATTTTTAAATTTTAGTCACTTTTTAATATCTGGATGATGATTTCTGAGCTCAAGTTCTGGTTCATTTTTGTTTAATTTCCCCCTCAATTTATCTTTTTCTTCTTTCTTCTTACTAGAAGAAGAAACCTTGCTATATCTTCAATACTTTGCTTAGAAATCTCAGCTAAATACCCAAATTTGTTTAATAGTTTGATTTTTAACCAACTGATACAATTTAGCTAAGATTCCTGTTACTATGTAAAAAGAATTCTATTTTTTCTAGATTAAAAGAAAGATTGTGTTTTTTTTTCCTTCTAAAAATTTAATGCCCATATTTCTAAGAAGAATCTATTTAGGACAATTAAGGTATTATCTGAAATAATATGGCACCCCTGACCTCAAGAGACTTTAAAATTACTAATTCTACTAATAGTCTTATTCAAAGCAACAAAACATTTTTCTGTCATGTGCTTTGGCATTGTGACAGTGTCTACCCATTACTTAATTCCAAGGAAATGTCTACATTTTGAGGTATTTGGTACAGTAGTGCCACATTTTGTGGTGTGCAAATTTAGTTTTCCACAGCTGTTGCTTGCTACACATCACTACAAATTTAGTGATTTGAACAACTTGATATTTGTTGTCTAACCCTCTCGGGACGTTAGAAATCCACAGTCATTTTTAACAAGTGAAATTCAGGTGTTCACAAAGTCGTGCTCTCTCTGGGAAGCACTATTTTTTGTTTTACGTGAAAGTTTATGCAGCTTTCTAGATTTACATTCAACCATGTTTACACAAATTGTTGAGTGGTATTGGTCAAATACTTGGTAATGCATGAATACTCTCACTATCTCTGTCATGGTTGTTTTACTGCCATTAATCTAATTTCACTGACTCTTACATTTTCATCTTTCTTTAGAAGTAAAAGTTGACCATTTGGTGTTATACATACAAACACACATACATATATCTCTATGTGGTGGTTACATGCATGGTACTCCTACAAAAGAATTGGAAAAGATTATGAAAAGATAAGGTATTTGTGGCTCACCGAAAAGATTGGGTAGTTTGCTAATAATATCCATAAGGTCTCTGACACACTTGTGTTAGGACCATGTGCACAGGAGGTATTGAAATCTAATGTGGATTGATCAGTTTTATCATCCTGCCAGACTTGAACTGAGCCACTGCAAAGCAGAAAACGGGGGTCTCATTATCACTAAGCAAGAACAGCTACTGTGCAGTACATCTTTGGTGTCTACGAGCCATGGACTGCTGAAACTTTGTTGACCCAGAAGATGCAGAGCTGAACGGTGGCAAGTAGCTTGTGGTATTGTTGTTAGGTGCCACTGAGTTGAGGACAACTCAAATCGACCCTCTCAACAGTCCACCTGGATGCTGTCCTATCCTGTGCCATCCTTATCATGTCTGACACATTGGAGCCCATTGCTGCGGTCACTGTGTCACTCCCTCTCATTGAGAGTCTTCTTCTCTTTGGCTGACCTTTCCAAGCATGATGTCCCTTTCCAAGGAATAGCCTCTCCTAGTAATACTCCCGAAGTATGTGAAATGAACTTCCTCCACCTTTGCCTCTGAGAAGTGTGCCAGCTTCTCTTCTTCCAAAGCATACCTATTTGGGTTTTGGTTTGTTTGGCAACTTGAAGGCATCAATTCTTCTTCTGTCTTCCTTATTCATTGCCTAGCTCTCAGATGCATAGGAAGATATTGGAAAGGCCATGGTTTAAATCAGGTACATCTTAGTCCTCAATCTGATATTATTGCTTCTCAGTTTTATCTGGAGATCCAACTAAGACGAAATTGTTGAAAATTTTAATCTTTCTCCATCTATCTTAATGTTGGTTGGTGGTGCAGGGGTGAGGATTTTTGTCTTTCTGATGCTGAGATGTAATCTATATTAAAAACTGTAGTCTTTGACCATCTACAGTAAGCTCTCCTCACGTTCAGGAAACGGTCTGTGTAGCACAGATTGTTGATGAGTCATCCTCTGGTCCTGATGGCATAGTCTTCTTCATAAAGTCCAGTTTCTCAAATGTTTTGCTCATTGCACAATTTGAATAGATATGTGGGAAGGATAGGATCCCTCCCTAGACTTTTCTGATTTTAAACCATGCAGTATGCCCTTGCTCTGTTTGGAAAACAGCTGCTTCTTATAAGTCTGAGTTTTATATGAGCACTACTAGGTGTCATGGGATCCCGTTCTTCTCAAGGTTAGCCATACTTTGGTATGATCCAGACAACTTGTAACTGTGCAGTTTTTAGCTGTTAAGCTTGTAGCTGGTAAGAAAACAGGGGCAACAGAAGCCTAAAGGTGGCAAACAAGAAGACCCGCATGAAACCTGCCAAAGATATTGGTGTGAGATTCTCAGGCCTGAGGTGGACAAGCCGAGTTCTTTTTGAACAGAAGGCTTACTGGCAGAGTGAATGCCTTTCGGCATCTGTCAGGGAGCTGGGTTTGTTGACTCACAGAACTAGAGCAGGTTTGGGGTGTTGGGGTGCCATTGTTACAGAAATATTGGCAGAGCTAAGAGCTTTCCAACACTTGTGAGAGCAGAGAAGAATCCAACGGTCAGAGAAAGAAGCCTGCCTTTCAGCACCACCGAGAAGAGGTTTTCTTGATTGAAGAACTCTATCCTAAATTGTAAGCTGTTACTACACTAATAAGCCTCATAACTGTGACTATTGTCTGTAAATGATTTGCGCCCACTGCAATGAATTCTCAAACCTAGTCTAGAAACTAAAGTGTACCTGATCCAAGCCATGGTCTTCACAATTACTTGTTATGCATCAGAGAGCTGGACAATGACTAAGGGTGACAGAGAATTGACACCTTTGAGTTATGGTCCTGGAGAAGAATTTTGAACATACCACGGACCACCAAGAAAACAAATAG
This sequence comes from Elephantulus edwardii, assembly GCF_000299155.1. Lineage (NCBI taxonomy): Eukaryota > Metazoa > Chordata > Mammalia > Macroscelidea > Macroscelididae > Elephantulus > Elephantulus edwardii. Next base: position 3,614,064 of record NW_006399920.1, on the reverse strand, counting down.
ATCTGTCTTGGAGAGAATGAAACCAAGTTTCTCCTAAGAAGCTAAGATTCTGAAGCTCTGTCTCACAAACTCTGGGAATGTGTCCAGGAGGGAGTAATCCTTGGAGAAGGACATCATACCCAAAAGAGGGGAGGGACAGAATAGGAAAGGAAAACCTCAGATGAGATGGATTGAGACAATACCTGGGGCAGTGGTGGTAGGTGTGTTGGAGTCAGTGAGACTGGCTCAGGACAAGACAAGCTTCAGAGCCGTTGTACATAGGGGTGCTATGAGTTGCAGGTGACTCACTGGAACATAACAACAACAACAGTGGGAGCCCTACTGGGCTTAGTGGGAAAGGGATTGCCCTGCCCATCTGAGGACAAGTGGTTCAAATAGACAAATGACTTCTCTGAAGAAAGATGGGCAATCTCCTCCTGTGCAATTTACAGATTAAAAAACAAAAACAAAAAACACTGGAAGGTTAGCTATATGTTGGTTCTGACTTGACAGCTTGGATTTTCTTTTAACACGGAAGTAGGCAGTGCTTTGGGAGGGGTAGTATTGTCTGAATTGGTAAAAAGATGAATTGGAGATTTGGTGGTGTTGACTTCATAGGAACAAGCTTTGGGCTACTGCTGTTGTTGATAAGAATTCTTCTCCCTCGTGAAGTTAGTGGAGGTCTAGAGCAGCTGCCTCCATGTAGACCTTGTGTCCTAGTGGTGAGCAGCTGCACTGCAACCCCAAAGGCATGCAGTTTGAATCCAGCAGCTGCTCTGTGGGTCAAGGATGGACAATCTCCCCTTGTGTGATTGACTGTCTCTGAAAGCCCGTTGGAGGGTCAGTTGTGGCACAGTTTCAATTCAAAGACACGTAGCAACAATGTGCTTACATATGTGCCATGATCAGCCATGACAACTGATATTCAAAGAGAGAACCATTTCAAAAAACTCTGTTATTGTTATGTGCTGTCGAGGTGCCTGTGACTCATAATGACCCTATTTACAACAGCTCTAAAGCCTGATCTATCCCAATCTTATTATCTCCACCACATCTATCCCCATTACCCCAGTGATTGAATCAATCCATTTCATTGAGGGTCTTCCTCTTCTACATTGTCCCTCCACTCTCCTAAGCATGGTGTCCCTCTCCAAGGACTGACCCTACCTTGCAACATATTCAAAGTATCTCAGATGAAGCGTCATAATCCTTGCCTCCAAGGAGCAGACTGGCTTCACATCCTCCAGGATAAATTTATTTGTTCTCCAGCTGTCCATGTTATATTCAATACTCTTCTCCAGCACCACAGCTCTAAGGCATCAACTCTCCTTCTATCACCCCTAGTCATTGTCCAGCTCTCTGATGCATAGCAAGTAATTGCAAAGACCATGGCCTGTATCAGGTGCAACCTTAGACTACAGACTGACATAGTTGTTCTTCAGTACTTTGCAGAGGCCTCTGACAGCAGACTTTCCCAATGCAATTTATCTTTTAATTTCCTGGCTGCTGGTACCAAGAGTGTTGATTGTAGAGCCAAGTAAACTAAAACTCTCAACCTCAATCTCTTCACCATCTATTATAATGCTGCCACTCAGCACCGTGCTGAGAATCTTTGTTTTCCTGATGTTGAGTTTCAATCATATTGAAGACTGCAGTCCTTGACCTTCTGTAGCAAGTGCTTCAGGTCCTCCTCAGTTTCAGCAAGCAGGGTTGTGCCATCTGCATAATGCAGACTGTTGATGAGTCTACCTCCAATCCTGATGCCACACTTCTCATACAGTCTTGTCTCTGGATAATCTGTTCTGCATATAGATTGAAAAGATTTGGAGAGAAGACACATCCTTGACACACAACCTTCCCAAATTTTGAACCATGCAGTCAGTGTTTCCTTGCTCTATTTTGATGACTGACTCCTGGTCCAAGTAAGTTTCGCATAAGCACAATCAAGTGTTCTGGGATTCTCATTCTTCTCAGAGTCAGCTACAGTTTGCTGTGATCCACACAGTCAAATACCTTTTCATAGTCAATGAAATACAGACATTCCTCTGATACTCTCTTCTTTCAACCAAGATCCATCTGACATTAGCTGTAATATCCCTAGTGCCAGGGCCTCTTCTAAAGCCAGCCTGCACTTTAGGCAGTTCTATGCTGATGTACTGTTAGAGTTCTTTTTGGCTAATCTTCAGCAGAATCTTGCTTGCATGTGAAATCAGTGATATTGTCTGATAATTTCCACACTCTGTTGGATCACTCTTCTTTGGAATGGGAACAAATATAGACCTCTTCCAGTCAGCTGGCTAGGTGGTTGTCCTCCAGATTTCTTGGCACAACTTAATGAGCACATCCAGGGCAGTGTTTGTTGAAATATGTCAGTTGGTATGCCCTTAATTCCTGGGGCCTTGTTTTTTGCCAGTTCTTTCAGAGCAGCTCAAACTTCTTCATCACAACTGGCTCTTGCTCATTTGTTGTTTTGTGAAATTCTTCTGTGTCACCAATTCCGTTTGGTACAATGACTCTATATACTCTTTGCATCTTCTTTAAATGCTTTCTGGATCATTTACTATTCTGCACAAAGCATCCTTAAGTATTGCAACTCGAGGTTTGAATTTGCTCTTCAGTTCCTTCAGCTTAAGAAATGCTGAGTGAGTTCAGCCATTTTGATTTTCTGATTCTAGCTACTTGCATATTTCATTGTAATACTTTACTTTGTCTTACCAAGTTTTCCTCTGGAATCTTCTGTTCAACTCCTTAATATCTTGATTTCTTCCCTTTGTTTTGGCTTCTTGGTGTTCCAGTGCAATATTGAGAGTTTCTTCTGACATCCATCTTGGTGTTCCCTTCTTCCTCTGTCTTTGTAATGACCTTTTGCATTCTTCCTGGATGATATTCTTGATATCCTCCCACAGCTCATCC
>NW_006399920.1:3604508-3610557 GCF_000299155.1 Elephantulus edwardii | reverse complement strand
AATTTTATTACCTCAATGCTGAGTTTATTTATTGTTGATTTTACTTATATAGTACTTGATAACCTATCAACATTATACTACTGTCAGAAGATTTTAGGTGTAAATATGTATTCACAATGAATATAGTTGTGTTTTTGGTTTTTTTTTTTGTAAGACCAACATTTTATGTTCCCCCCTACCCCCACTTATTCTCTCACATATCAGAATAAAGAATAGAATTAAATGAAGTTGTACTGATGTTGACATCTCAGGTTAATGAATGATAAAATGCCTTTTGTTAATGCTGTTTGGATTGCATGAAATTAAAAGTTAATTATTTTGAAATGGAAGACTTTCTAAAGTGTTAAATTTGGCAATACTGATCAAATAAATAGAAAATTTAGTGGAGTGAATTTATTGTTATTATCATTACCCAATATGTATTAGCATGCTACTTAAGGAAAACTAACATATAGATTTAATATCTCAGTTCCCATATAAATATGTTTAATTTAATATGATCACAGGCTTTCCTTTTCTACATGCAGAATGATAGAAAAAGTCAGAGGACTGACTATTTTTTACATTAAACAAATTAAAGACTAAAATCATGCACGTCATGAATGGTGAAATCAAAGTGCTATTTGATGTGGAGCCTCATTTAGAATAGTTTCTCTTTTTTCCATTGGCTTCCTGCCACTCTGACTTATTTTCAAAAGTAAATGGGTCACATTTGTGTGTGTCTGTGTATGTGCTGGTTTGTCTGACTAAAAAGTATAAAGACAGAGGTACTTTTGGTGGCAATGCCAAAGAGGATCTTGGTTATTGCTTCATTCTCATTGTGCTATGGTCTGTTAGGTTTATTGTGTAGGGGGTCATAAGAATGTGGTTTCAGTGGTGACCAGTCTAGTGCTTTATGAGTGAAACACAGGTCAGTTTAATAAGACGTGCACTGCTTATATACCTTACATATACCTTATGGTGTGGCCATACACTGATCCATGTGCATCCTGTGCTGAAGACAAGTGTTTGGTGGTTATATTGTTTTTCTCTTACTGGCAAACCACACTACAACTATTCCCTTGTCCAGCAGATTTCAGCATAGCAGAATTGATGTAGACTGCTGGAAATGTTTTTAAGGAGGAAATACCTTAGAGAAGGGGACATTCTAGGATATATACTTGGGAACAGATATTTTGGAAAATATGGATGCTAAGGAGCTAAAAAATTTATTTTAAATGTCTATAGGTAGGATACATTTCTGAAATAGCTTGCCTCCAAAAACTCTATAACTTGGAGAAATGATGAAAGTTATACAGGTGTTCAGGTCTTTTGTTCATAGCATGACTATGAGTCATCTATGACTCGATGGCACTCAACAATAACAACAATGTATAGGATAGGACAGGGCTCACAGCTATTGTGAATAAGGTCACTATGACTCACAGGCAGCTTGACTGAACATAACAACATCGTCATTGAGCTTGTGGATAGAAACTTTACTTCATAATAAAAATTATTCATAAGGAAGTTCCTCACACTGAAGAATGAATGGTGTGGGATAAGAGAGTGTGAGAAACACAGAAGGAATGTAAAAATTCAGACAAACATAATAGCAAGGCTGTCCATATCAACCTAGGACTAAAACATATCTAATGATTTTGGATTTTTATCCAAAGCTCACTTTAAATTATTTGTAGTTTATTTTATATATTAATACTTCAGTTAACCATAGTTTTAAACACTAATGACTTCATGGTTTCTTTGTCAATTTTTATTTTGTATATGTGTGCTTATATTGGTGTATTATCTGTGTCGGTTGAGGATATATTAAGCTAGTTATGATTGAAACCTCAAATAGCAAGAGTTAAACTAGACAAGTAGACTCCTTGGATGATACAAATGGCTGATTAAACACTTCCCTATAAGAAGGTTAGCGGTTCAAACCCATTCAGAGTCTTTGGAAGACAGACTTGATAATTTGCTTCCAAAAGATCATAATCTTGACAATCCTATAAACTAATTCTATTCTGTACACTTCAAAGTCACTGGGAATCAGAATCAACTTGACAGCAACTAATAACAGATAAGACAGAAACATTTATCTTTTACATTTGTGTAATGTAGAGGTAATCAGTGCAAGGTTGATGTGGAGACACTATGGGCGTTAGGAACCCAAACGATCTCACTTTACTACTTGTATTCTCAACACATGGCTAACACTGAATTTATCATAAAAAATGATTGTATAGAATCCAGGCATTATAGAGCATTCAACCACATGAAGGCATTAAGAAGTTGAAAGGTACAGACTCCCTTTAAGGACATATCATGAAAATTGTGCCTGAGTATTCTGCCTATTTTTTTTTGCCAAAACTTAGCTATATGCCCTCATTTAGCTACGAGGAGGGAGGTAAAGTGTAGTTTATACTCTGAATGCCTATATGTACAAACTAAACAAAGTTGTTTCTTTTTCCCAAGTAAGGAAGAAAAGAGAAAATGTACTTAACCAAAGGCAAACCCAACCCAACTCAACTCACTGGTTTCAAGTCAATTTGGACTCATGACGACCCTCTATCAATCAAGTTTTCTAAACTGTAAATCTTTACAGGTGGAGATCATACCTTTTTCTCCCATGGGAGCAAGTGGTAGATTAAAACTATTAATATTTTGTTAGCCCAATACATAAAGAACCACACAAAAGTTTGTTGACATATCTCCATAAAGTATTGGGACCATGTTTTGCTCTGGATGGTGTTCTCAGTCTGTAAGGAGATCCACCAATTCCTTTGGAGAAATGGACATTACCACTCACTTGTTTGACAACTTTGGAAAACACACTGGAGAGTCAATTATGAGTTGGTTCCAACTCAACAGTAGTGAGTTGAATTTGAGAGATGAACGATATGTGAACCAGGCTTGTTATTCAGCCTATGTTTTTGCAGCCTACAGTAGACAGTAGACAGAGAAGATCAGAGTGCCCATCAACAAATGAATAGATAGAGAAGCTGTGGTATATTTACATAATGGAATACTACGCTGCATTGGAAAACAAGGAATTCATGCAATATTATTCAAAATGGGTGACCCTCGAGGACATTATGCTGAGTGAATGAAGTATCTCAGTCACAAAAGGACAAACACTGCATAGTGCCATTGCTGTAGCATGGGACTGATATCAGGGTTAGGGTAAGAATGAGAAAAACTGGATGAATTATGTATAGCGCATTGAAACATATGAGGGAGAGAACAGTTTAAAAGCAATATCTGTTAGGGCATTATGATTATCATTAAGAGTCCAGAATGAAGGTTGCAGAGTGGCGTATACTCGGGGTGGGGGTGGGATGTGTGTGTGTGTGTGTGTGTGTGTGTGTATTGTATACCAATGAAGAACTTTTTCTTTTACTTTTCAAAGAGAAGAGCGAACTGGGGGCGGGGGGGGGTGGGCTGGGAGAGAAGTGCAACAATGAATGAACGGAAATTCAAAATCTCTGTAAATGTTCATTGAAATTAATAAAAAAAAATGATGGGAAAAAACAATTGCTTTAACAAAATTTTGTTTTACTTATGTTTTCTAGATTTTTTCTTTGCATATATGATGAGAGAAAAACTCCACTGATAATTTAATGTTTCTGGGACACACATTTTTAATATTGCTTATGAATCTTGTGTAGTTAAAAGATATTAATATAAAGCAATACATTTGACATTCTTCAGGTACTATTAAAAAACTAAAAGTGCTTAAGGGATGAAATTGAAAACAGAATGTTTAGCTGGACTTTGGCTTTGAGAGAGAAACTTGCGAACACAAAATTTAGGAAACATTATTTTGTTGTTTATAATAAATACTAAGGAAGAAAATTCATAGCAAATGTATATGACAACCTCTTACCTTACTGGACCTCTTTCAACATTTCACACCCTTTATGCTAATAAAAAATCCAAATGAGGCAAAAAATAATTAATCATAAAGTACATTAATGTGAACAGAAAGTCTATACTTTCTAAAGTATTAACTAAGGAAGTGTGGAAAATATTAAGGTAATACATAATGCAAATGTGACTTCCTTTCCTCGGCGATTTAAAGACATTACTGGCTGTTACCGTAGGGAAATGGGCGATGGAATTTTAAAAGCTAGAGAATAAATTGACGATCTTGAACTTTTCTGAGAGTAATACTCAAGCAGTGGCAATTATTTTTGTAAATTATTGTGAAATGTGTGGAACTGGAACAGTACTTGATGATTTAACGATTTGTCTTGAAATGTACATTCCATTTTGAGAGAAGATGCCTTTTTTCTCCAGTGTCACTGGTGGTGATGTCTTTTCTTGCATTCATTAGTCTTTCCTTCCAGCTGTCCTACTTCTGGAGAAGCATACAGGGTTAGGGACTTGTTAGCCTATCAGTTCAATATCAATAGCCTATCAGTCAATATCCTTTGACAAATAGAAGCAGGAGTCCTAAAACTTATTCCAAGAGCATCATATTTTCTCAAAGTCCTTTCTCTCTCTCTCTCTCTCCCCCTCCCCTCTCCTCAACTGACTCATAGTTGACACTTCAATGAGTTTTCGTAGTCTATAACTTACTGCAGCCTCCTATATGGATTGAAGCCCAACATCAAGAAAACAAAGATTCTCACCACTGGGTCAATTGGCAGCATCAGTATGGATGGTGAAGAGATTGAGATAGTTAACAGTTTTGGTTTGCTTGGCTCCACAATCAGCATTCTTGGTAACAGCAGCCAGGAAATCAAGAGACGAATTGCATTGGGAAATTCAGCTGTGAGGGACCTCTCAAGAGTACTGAAGAGCAACGATGTCTGGAGACTAAGGTGTGCCTGATCTGGGCTATAGTCTTCGCAGTTACGTGCTATGCATCAGAGAGTTGGACAGTGAATAAGGTTGCTGGAAAGAGAATTGATGCCTTTGAGTTGTGGTGGTGGAGAAGAGTGTTGAATATACCATGGATTTCTAGGAGAACAAACAGGTTTGTCCTGGGGAAGGTGACGCTGGAATGCTCCTTGGAGTCAAGGATTCTGAAGCTTCGTCTGACATACTTTGGGCGTATTGCAAGGAGGGACTGGTCCTTGGAGAGGGACATCTTGTTTGGCAGGGTGGAGGGGCAGCAAAGGAGAAGAAGACCTTCAATGAGATGGATTGATTCTGTGACTGGAGTGGGTGGCGGGGGGATAAGTGTGTTTGAGATGGCTAGGTTGGCACATCATAGAACAGTGTTTAGAGCTCTTGTACATAGGGTCGCTATGAGTCGCAAGCGACTCGATGGCACATAACAACCACAAAAATAATTTACTTGGGAGATCACCTGTCTTTCTGTTCTCCTGTAGAGCAGCTGGTAGACTCAAACTGCCAGCAGTTTGGATGGCAGTGCAACTCTTTACCTAAGAATACCAGAGCTCCAATGGCCTGTAAGTTGTCCAAAATTTTATCTTGTTTGGTCGATTTAGAAGCAAAATTTTTATAAAGATACATATGTGGTATTGATATAACATTTTCATATTCTGAATTGTAGCCTCCTAACTTTTACTTTGATTTCTATATCTAATTCTAAAGACAAAACTCCTACAATATTGACAGTGATTGTTGGCCAACAGCAATAATGTCTTTTTCATGTGATCAGATGTGTTACTAAAAGGCTACCTGTCAAAAACTTACCTCTTATTCAGCACTGCTTCTGGGCTTCCAAATCTATAATTATAATTTTCATATTTTACTTAAGAATTAGGATGTTATAAAGTAAAGCATCAAGACATTTCTAAATCATGTGTCACTTAGTGGAAATTTGATTATCTACCAGATTTTCTTAAGCTTCAAATCATATTGAAGTTTGCAGTCTTTGACCTTCTGCAGCAAACGCCTCAAATTGTCCTCAGTTTCAGCAAACAAGGCTGTGTCATCTGCATAAGACAAGTTGTTGATGAGTCTTCCTCCAGTCCTGATACCATAATCCTCATTATAGAGCTCAAAATCAAGAAAACAAAGATTCTCACCACAGGATTGATTGGAATCATCTTGATAGATGGTAAAGAGATTGAGATTGTTAACAGCTTCC
>NW_006399920.1:3597323-3604183 GCF_000299155.1 Elephantulus edwardii | reverse complement strand
GAGAAGAGTATTGAACACACCATGGACTGCTAGGAGAACAAACAGGTTCATCCTAGCTAGTGTGAGACCGGGGTGCTCCTGAGAGGCAAGGGTTCTAAAACTCTGTCTGACACACTTTGGGAATGTTGCAAGGAGGCACCAGTCCTTGCTTAGAGGGGTGAAGATACAGCGCAAGAGAGGAAGACCGTTGATGGGATGAACTGACTCAGTGACTAGGATAATGGGATAGGTGTATCAGAGACAATGAAGTTGGCTCAGTTCAGAGCAGAGTTCAGAGTGGTTGTACATAGGATTGCTAAGAGTCACCAGTGGCTTGACGACAAATAACAACAACAAAAATCAGGTTTTGTGGCACTCTTGTGGCTAAGTCCTCAAGATACTGTGTTGTTAACCAAAAGGCTGTCTTCAGTGTTTTGCATCAACCAAGGAAGAAAAACATGTACTTTCCTTACATTAAAATTTACGGTCTTGAGATTTACTGATGAGGGTCCCTGTGAGTTAGAAACGGCTCAATGGCTGGGAGAGAGTAAATTCCAAGCCTTTTGGGATTGGATCAAGAAAAGATAACGTTTAAAGAACATTTAAATTTTTATCTTGGTTTGCTTACAAAGTTCACATACACTGTGTTTCACACTACTCTTCATTTACATTGTGATTCATACAATCATTCCTATGAGTTATGTTTTTAAAATTAATCACCATGGGAATCTGGTAAGGGCTTGAAAAGACAAGGTAATGATGGGCAAGGTCCAGCAGATAATTTTTAATATAGGACAGCTAAGTGAAAGTAAATGCATTATTTTTTTTAAAATGTGTTCTAGAGAACTCTAACTATTGCTATTTTGCAGAAGATTTAAATCTTTATTTTGAATTAAAAGTTGTTCTCATGATTAGCTCAGTTTATGATTCTTGGCTCATGTAAGACTTTTGAGTTGACTATGGGAAGTATAAAAGATTCTTTTTAGTCTAAAATTCCAAGGCAGAAAAAGATCACAGATCCTGTTATAGCCTCCCATTCAAAATACTGCACTGCATGTGGTCATCGTGCCTACTTAGACTTCTCAAGGCTGGCTTTGACGTTTTCTTTGACTTTTCTGTTTTTGCGGAATTTCACAGTTTTAAGGAGTACTGGTCGGACATATTAAAGTTTGCTTGATAATTTTCTAATGATTAGACCCAGGCTATTGAATTTGAGGAGAAAACATAGGCAAAGTATTACTTTCAATCACGTCTTATCATCATTGCTGATGTTAACTTTGACAATCTGCCTGGTGTAGTGTTTATTAGATTGAACACCATGAAGCATCTTTTCCAATCCCCCTTTCTGTTCTACTCCTTTGAAGGAAGTCCAAAGAGCAGCCCACACTTGAGCTCACACTGTGTGCCTATAACCCACACTTGAGTCCTAGATTTATGTGCACTTTGAGAGCAGAGTATCTGACACCATTGCTTGGTCTTCTCCTGCATGGTTGCTTTGTCTCATCTTCCCTATTTACTTATTAATGCATTCTCTATTGAAATATTTACTGAATAAATATTTACGTAGTGTGGACTCAAGGGTATTTAATTTAGATTTTGGCTTATAATCTAGTACTACATTATTTATCTTGTTTTCCCCAAATTTTTCAGCTTTGGCCATTAAAAACTCAGTTGGATATGCTTAACATACCACTATTGTGTGTGTATTTTAACATTTAATACTTTTAAAACTTCTCTACCTCTTGGCAGTATAAGATACTACATACTATTATATATTTTATGTTCTAATTCTAGAAACAGACTCCCCCCCCCCCCTTTGAAATCTCAGCTGCTTTTACTGGGGAATGGTATAAGAAACTAAGATCTGGGAATTGATGTGCTTATTGCTGTTAGGGTATTATTGAATCTAGATCTTTTCAGCTACCAGAAAAGTGAAATATATGTATATATACTCAGTTGCATCTATGTACATATCTATACATGTTTCTATTTATAGATATTTGATTTTTATCTCTTTTAAACTATGTTTAAGCTTATGCTGGTGCCTCCAACTTTGATTCTGTACCACAAGATTATTCTAAGCACCTCCTCCCCTTTATTATATGTGGCATCATTTTCCAAAGGTAAGGATAATTATTCCTGAGATTTGCTATCCATTTAATTACTTGATCCCAGCATACATATCTAATGGTTTTAAGAATGTTAACCCCATTTCTATGGGATAACTTTATTTTTTGAGAGTTGAAAATTTCATCTACTTAATAAAAGAGACAATTTCAGAGAGAGATTTAGTTTGTTTTTGACAATTCAATGGGGCATATTGTTGTTGATGTTATGTGCCGTCGAGTCATAGCAACCCTGTGTGCAACAGCCCTGAAGCCTGCTCTAACCTGTGCCAATATCTGTCTCTGACACACCTACCCCCATTACCCTATCACTGAATCAATCCACCTCATAGAGGGTCTTCCTCTTCTCTGCTGTTCCTCCACCCTCCCAAGCATGACGTCCTTCTCCAAGGACTGGTCCCTACTTGCAACATGTCCAAAGTACGTTAGAAAAAGCTTCAGAATCTTCCATGGTATATTCAATGCTCTTCTCCAGCACCACAGCTGAACAGCATTAACTCTCCTTCTATCCTCCCTAGTCATTGTCCAGCTCTCTGACACATAGCAAGTGATTGCAAAGACCATGGTCTGTATTAGGCACACCTTAGCCTGCAGAGTGACACTATTGCTCTTCAGCATTTTGGAGAGGTCCCTAACAGCAGACTTTCCCATTGCAATAGAACTTTTAATTTTCTGGCTGCTGGTGCCAAGAATGTTGACTATGGGGCCAAGCAAACTAAAGCTGTTAACAATCTCAATCTCTTCACCATCCATCCTGATGCTGTCAATTGCCCGAATGATGAGAATCTTTGTCTTCTTGATACTGAGCCTCAATCCATATTGACCTTCTGCAGCAAGTACTTCAGGTTCTCCTCAGTTTCAGCAAGCAGGTCTGTGTCATCTGCATAATGCAAATTGTTGATAGATCTTCCATCAGTCCTGATGCCACGTTTCTCCTCATATAACCCAGCCTCTTGGATAATGTCCTGCATACAGGTTGAAAAGGTATGGATATAGGACACATACCTGGTGTACATCCTTCCCAATTTTGAATAATGTAGTGTTTTCTTGCTCTGTTTTGATGTCTGTCTTTTGGTCCAAGTATAGGTTTCACATTAGCACAATCAAGTGTTCTGGGATTCCCATTCTTCTCAGAGTCAGCCACAGTTTGTTATGATTCACATAGTCAAAGGCCTTTGCATAATCAATGAAACAGATAGACATACCTCTGGTACTCCATGCTTTCAGCCAAGATCCAGCTAACATTAGCTACAATATCCCTAGTACCTCGATCCCTTCTAAACCCAGCCTGGATTTCTGGCAGTTCTCTGTTGATGTCCTGTTGCAGTCATTTTTGGATAATCTTCAGCAGAATCTTGCTTGCATGTGATATCAATGAGATTGTTCAATAATTTCCACACTCTGTTGAGTCACCTTTCTTTGGAATGGGAACAAATAATAATCTCTTCCAGTCTGTTGGCCAAATGGTTGTTATCCAGATTTCTTGGCACAGCTTGATGGGCACATCTAGGGCAGCATCTGTTAGTTGAAATATGTCGATTCGTATACCATCAATTCCTGTGGCCTTATTTTTTTGCCAATTCCTTCAAAGCACCTTGAGTTTCTTCCTTCATAACCATAGAATCTTGCTCATATGTTCTTTCATGAACTTCTTCTGTGTCTGCCAATTTCTTCTGGTCCAGTGATATTAGAACCAATTTTAATGTACTCATCCTTCCAATAGAAGGAGAGTCACACCATAGTTGGTAACATTGTGCCACAAATTGGACATTTTTCCATATGGTGTATTAGAGTTGCTGTTTGCTGAGCATCTGTAATGTTATTAACCAAACCAAATCAATGTCACTTACTACTGAGTTGGCTCCAGTGTTCAACAACCCTCCATTAGGTTTTCAAGGCTGTAATTTTTCCAAGAGGAGATTGTCCATCTGCCTCCTGAGGAGTACCTTGCTGTATCCTAACTGCTAATTTTACAGTTGAAAACATGATTTGATTCAATATTGAAAGTTACCAACTATTATTGTCATTTTTATTTTTTTAAATAAAATTTTTATTTTATACTGGTTTACTTAAAAATTTTGTATATATTGTTTTTCACACTGGATCTTTCCTATTCCTTTACCCACCCTTCCCTCTACCCATCAAATTATGTGAGTCTATGATTATGCACCCCCATCTACACTTGTGTTCCCCCCCCGATATTCTACAATATCGGAATATTGGTCTTACACAACATTTGTCCTTGTGGGACTGAGTTAGTTTACTTAGTATAATGCTCTCCAGTCCCTCCAAAGTTACACAGGGATTTTCAAAATCATTGCTCCTGCATGCCGTGTGGCATTCCACCATATGAGTGTACCATAATGTCTCAATTCATTTGATTGTGGCTGGACATTTGGGCTGTTTTCATGTTCTTGTGATGGTGACTAACACTGCTATGAACATTACATTAGTGTACAAGTCTCCAATCATTACTGTGGTTTTCAAGTGGGACAACTTCTGTAAGCTGGGAAATTAGAAATGTCTACTTTGAATCCAAGCTTCTCTGGCAATGTAGATATGTATGTATGTATGTAGTTATTCTGTATGTAATTTTAAGAAGAGAACTTTTAGGCTAGAGAATACTTTAGAATACTGCTAATGAATAAGTGGCTTATTATTATGCTTTTTTCCCCTTTTCTTTTTCCTCTTTGGATAATTTGGGTGATTGTTTACAGAACAAATTAGTTTTCCATGCAATGATTTCTATATACTTTGTTTTGTGCCATTGACTATAATGTCTTCTAGGTAAAAGCACTCTTTTGACATTTTTCTTGGACTCCGTATTTCATGTCTTCCTTTCTTTCCTTTTCTCCCTTGTGAGTTTTGTTTTGGATCAAATACTGCCTGTTTACACTTGAACGCCTGAATGTACTGAAGAGTTATTATTCACTGTACAGGCCTGTTTATGGTTTAGCTGTGTTATCCAGATGACACAATTTTGCTTGCTGAAAGAGAGGAGGACCTGAAATGCTTATTACAGAGGATTAGACTATAGTCTCTAATATTGATTACTTTCAATGTCAAGAAAACAAAAGTCCTTACCACTGGGCCAGTGGGCAGCATTGTGACAGATGAAGAAAGGATTGAAATTGTCAATGCTTTCATCTTCCTTGAGTCCACAATCAACACCCATGGTACCAGCAGACAGGAGATAAAGAGATATATTACTATAAGTAAGTCCGTTGTCAGGGACCCCTCCAAAATATTGAAGAACAATTATGTCAGTTTGTGGACTTAAGTGTACCTGATTCAGGCCATGGTCTTTTCAATCACTTGCCATGCATGTGAAAGCTAGACAATGAATAAGGATGATGGAAGAATTGATGTCTTTGAGTTGTAGTGTTGCAGAAGAGTGCTGAATATTCCATGAATTGCAAAAGAACAAACAGATGTCTTGGGAGGGGTGCAATCAAAGTGCCTCTTGGAGGCAAAGATGGTAAAGCTTCGTCTCTCCTACTTTAGACATGTTGCTGTTATTATTTTTAGGTGTCATTGAGTTGAGTACAACCCTATGAACAACAGATATGAACCGTTTCCTATCTTATGTCAACCTTGCGATCTCTGACACACTCAAGTCTTTTGCTGTAGTCACTGTGTCATTGCAATTGGTTGAGGATCTTCTCTTTTTTTGTCCTCTCTTCCTCACTCCTCACTTCCCTGCTTGCTTTTCTATGCTAGGAGAGGCAATATCCTGGGGAGGAATATCATGTTTGGCAAAGTGGAGGGTCAGTGAAAAAGAGGAGGACCCCAATGAGGTGGATTGATATGATGTCTACAGCATTGGGCATAGGTGTATCAGAGATGATGAGGATGGCACAGGATAGCAAAGGATTCAGATTTATTGTTGATAAGGTTGCTATGAGTAACACTCAACTTGATAGCTCCTGACAATAACAACAACGTGGTTTGGCTGAAAGTTGACCTACAGCTTGCATTACCACTTTTTAAATTTTTTAAAAATTTTACTCTTATTTACATACAAAGTTTAAATACATTGTTTTCCACAAAAGATCCTTCCCATTTCTTTCATCCACCCACTCATCAAATTATTCAACCCTCTGATTAACACCCTATCCCGCTATCCTCACCCCTCTATTTCTACCTTCCTCCCAGACTTAGAGCCTCATATTCATCTACAATAATGGTTTTATACTGTTGGTATTTGCACTTGTGGGACTAAGTTAGTTCCCTCAGTATAATGCTCTCCAGTCCCTCTCAAGTGAGGTAGTAATTTACAAAACAATTGCTCCTGTGTGCTGCATAGTAGTCCGTTGTATGAATGCACCACAACTTGTCAGTCCATTCATTTGGACATATGGGCTGTTTGCATGTTCTTGCGATGGTGAATAAGTCTGCTATGAAATAGGGTCGCTATGAGTCGCAAGTGACTTGATGGCACATAACAACAACAACATGAACATTGGTGTACCAGTATTTACTGGCCACCTGTTTCATGTCCTCTGCTCATTTTTATTTGGATTGTTTGTCCCTTTTTTGTTCAGGTATTGATATTTTCCATAAACTTAATGATCGGGCCCTTGTGAGGTATATTATTTCCAACAACATTTTTCTAGTTTTTAGGTTCTCTTTTGGAGAAGACTTTGTTGTGCATAAGTCTTTAATTTTTTTTTTAAATTTAGGTTGTTTATTTTTCATTTCAATGAACATCTACAGAGATTTTGGGATTCCATTCATTCATTGTTGCACCCTTCT
>NW_006399920.1:3567493-3597058 GCF_000299155.1 Elephantulus edwardii | reverse complement strand
CTTTGTGACTGAGATACCTCACTCAGCATAATGTCCTCCAGGTTCACCCATTTTGAATAATATTGCATGAGTTCCTTGTTTTTCAATGCAGTCTAGTTTATCTTCTGCTGTTTGTGAGCTTTTTGTTATAGTTGACATAGTTTAGGTTCCCTAATAATAAGTGTTTGGAAAAGATGACATTTCTTTTTACTTTATTTTTTGAAATGAATCTGTTTCAAGTTACAACTTATCCTCATTAATTGACTCAAGGCTCTAATGGTTTTTATGCTGGTCATTAGTCCAGTAAATATGGCTACCTTTTATCTAAATGCTCTTGCTTTAAAAATTCATGTGATCTATTTATTATTTTGATAAAGAACGTACACTCTATACTTTTCGGAAATCGCAGAGCCCTAAATCATGGCAAATGAGAGAGCTGAAACTACCCATGGCTTCTCTAGGGTGTTCTGTTCAATATTCACAAAACACTGCTGCTTAATGTACCTGAATGTAATGATAAACCCTAGTCTCTGTTATTATTGATAAGTATGATATGCTATTTTTCTCAAGTTCAGACATCTATACAATTCTGAGGTTTGTAAAGTTATTAATCGCCCTGTTCTTACAGCTAAAAAAGCTGGAAGCAATCAGTTTCTTATCCAAATGCATGGAAGGAAGAACGTCATGCTAATTGGTTTTGCTTTGATATATCAGTCCTGTTGGCCCACAGCAGGATCCCTTTGTGCTTCTGACCAATTCAAAAGCAGGTTTTTCTGCTGTAGATGAAAGAATTTGGTTTCAGTTGCTCTGAATTGATCCTGAGACTTCGAATAAGTTGTGAGGTGGAGAAAATTGTGCACGAAAGTTTAATATGAGATCAAACTTAAGTAACTTTAAGCAGCATGGTGATAGACTCAATAGAAAAATGTACTTTATATTTAAAAAAAATTCTTTTTCAGTATATCCTGCTTGTAGGTGACTTAGTACTGTCATGGAAAGAGCACAGCATGGAATAAGCTGTTATTGATAGTACAAATTAAATAGTCGGCTACTAACTAAAAGATGAGAGGCTCATATCCACCCAGGGACACCTGCTTTTATCATATCCTACAGTGCTAAATAGATAATAGGAGCTAAAATTTACAGAAATTGTAGAAATTATATTATTTTCTACCTCATCTTATTAATTCATAAGACTATTCCTCAAAAAGCATGCAGCTATACAGGGAAGTAATATTTCTTTGTAATTTCTAGTTTCTACAACCTGCATTATTCAGATAACACAAGCTTGCTGGCCAAAACTGAGGAGGAACTGAGGTGCTTGCTGTAAGAAAACAACAATCCTCACTATTGAACTAAAAGGAAGCATCATGATAGAGGAGAAAAAATTGAAATTGTTAATAATTTCATCTTGTTTGGACCTGTAATCAACATCCTTGGCACCAGGAGTCAGGACATCAAAAGATAAGTTGCATTTTGAAAATTTGCTATCAACGACTTCTTCAGAGTACTAAGGAACAATGATGTCAGTCTAGCGACTAAGGTGCACCTGATCTTAGCCTTGTCTTTGCAATTACTTTTTATGTATCAGAAAGCTGGACAAAGACCTAAGATGACGAAAGAATTGATGCCTTTGAATTGTGGTACTGGAGAATAGTATTGAACATACCATAGACTGCCAAGAGAATTAAAAGATATGTTCTTGAGAAAGTGAAACTAGATTGCTTTTTAGAAGCAAGGATTTTGAAACTCTGTCTCAGATACTTTGGATATGTGGTCAGGAGGGCCCAGTCATTGGAGAAGGACTTTATGCTTAGAAGGATAAAAAGTCAGTGCAAGAGAGAAGACCCTGAATCAGAAAGATTGACTCTTGCAGATGAGTCAAGTGAGTCAGAGATAGAATGGCTCAAGATAGGGCAAGATTCAGAGCCATTGCCCCCATGGTTACTATGAGACTTGATGGCACATAAAACAACATATGTGCAGAATAGGACAGAGTTTTCATTATGTTGCACATAGGGGTTCTATGATATATGTTGGAGTCACCTAGATGGCAGCTAACAACAACAAAAGTAGTCTCTAATTATTGCTAAATGCATTGAGTAAAACTGAATAGGAGAGCTGGTGGCAAGAAGCTGCACTGCAATCCCAAAGACATGAGGTTCAAGGTCACCAGCTGTTGCGTGGGAGAAAGGTGGGCAATCTCCTCCCTTGCAATTAACTGCCTCTGAAAACCTGCTGGAGTGTCAGCTATGGGTCGATGATACACAACAAAAATAAAAGTAAAGAAACCTCATTGCTGTTGGGTCAGAACCAACTCAGAAACTGACCCTCCAGGGGGTATTCTGAGGCTGTAAATCACATGGAAGGAAATTGTTGTTTCTCCAGCTGAGCTGCTAGTGGATCCTTAAAGAGTTGTGGCCTTTGGGTTATTAGTGCAACTTCTTACAGACATGACCATGAGGGCTCAATACTGAATAAAAAGAAATGGATATTTGTACAATTTCCTCAGTCTCTGTCCAATGCACTTTGCTGTCATGTAACTATTGTAAACTTTTGCTTGATTTTCCTTTTGTTAGCATTGACTCTATAAGAATTATCTATAAAATAATGCGACCAATTATTAGTATTGTTGTATTTTTTATTGAATTTATATTGTTAATCCATCTTGTGAAAAGGATTATTTAACATGCAGTGTTTGAAAACAACAGGATTTATTCTTATAAGGTGTATGCTATTGGCACTGTCTGACAAAATATGTGTTGTCCTGCATATAATATCAACTTCTGAGGTCCTCAGGCAAATAGAGGGGTGCAGAACTTCTGACTGGATGAGGCATGCTCTGTTGCTGCTAGCTGATTCTTTATTTTACTCAGAAGGATGTTTGCATCTTATTGGGTAAGACATGTCCTATATCTAACAGTGTCAAATTGAAAATTTTAGGCAATCTAATGTGCTCAAGTTCCAGAATTTTCCAGTCCTAAAAGCTAAATTTGTTTCTACAAATAAAGTAAAACTGGAGCCTATTTATCCACTCTTCAGAAGATGATGATGTTTATTAGAGAAATATCCAGATTTAACATTTAAGAATGTTAGTGTATTTTAAAAGGATGGAGTAAGAGGTTGTCTGTATTTGTAGCAACCTCCTCTCCATCTCAATTACTTAAATTATCCATTTACTCTAATATAACAATAATTTCCCAAATTTTGCATGAGCATTGGCAAGTCATGAAGGATGACATGTAGGTCTACAGAGATTGACTTATGAACAGACTGCTTCACCTACTCATTACTTTATGTAGCATGCTCCAAAATATGGAACAGTGGGGATTCATTTATCTTTTCATTGCATGAAATTAAAATGCTCACAGGGGTCAAACTGAATCTGACCCACTGTGACCCTTCATTGAGTTTTGGAAGCTCGAAATCTTTTATGAGAGGAGACTGTCCATCTTTTCCCTCAAAAGCTGTTGGATTTGAACTTCTGACATTTAGGATAGTAGTCTGACACTTTACACAGTAAACAACCAAAGCTCCTTTTTCTTGGCATTATTGTCATTGCTGTTAGGTGCCATCAAGTTAATTCCTACTCACAGCAACCTGTGTAACCAATGGAAACTAGATCCAACTCCACACCATCCTCAGAATTTCCAACTCTATGCAACAGATGGAAACCTGGCCCATGCCCGCACCATCCTCAAAATCTTGGCTATGATGAAATTGTCAGTCACCACACCAGTTCAGCGTGTGACTCCATGAGGTTGAACAAGGCAAACCAGTAAGTGCTCAATGTTACAAGATAGTTATAGACAGGACCTGATGGAGACACAGATCTATGTTAAATTGTTGTTGTGTACCATCAAATCAGAACCGACCCATAGCTGACCCTCCAGGTTGTTTACAGAGGCTGTTAATCTCATGGAAGACGTTTGCTTATCCTTCTCCTGCAGAGCAGCTGGTGGCCTCAAACTGCTTGCGGAGTTTGGTGTTAGGTGACACCAAATCAGCTCTGACTCATAGTGACGCTGTGTAAAACGGTTTGACAAAAACTGCCTTATCCTTAAAGTCTTTGCTGTTCTTAGGCTTATTGTTACAGTCACCTATCAACCTATCTCGTGGAAATTCTTCTCTTTCTTTGACTTTTTACTTTTTACATTCATGATGTTAAATCTGACCCCTCCTGAAGGCTTGTCCAAAGTATGTAAAACCATGTCTCACCATCCTTTTCTCTAAAGAGCACTTGGTTGCATTTAAGACAATTTTTTTTTCTTTTAGGGGTTCATGATCTATTCAAAACTTTTCTTCAACATCCGAATTCAAAGGCATCAGTTCTTAGACATTCCTTATTCAACTGCATATGAGACAATTGAAATTCCCATAGGTTGAATTAGGAACACTTTAGTCTTTAAAGGGTCATCTTTACTCTTTAGCACTTTAAAGAGGTCCTTAACAGAATATTTGCCCAATGCAATACATTCTTTTATTTCTTTACTATTGCTTCCATGGGTTGTGATGTGAATCTAAGCAATATGAAATCCTTTACAATCTCTCTCATTTCTCTCCATTTATTATGATGTTTTCTTTTGGACCATTTGCAATATATTTTTTGTTTTCTCTATGTTTATGTGTTTTGTTAAGTTGATTTCTGTATGTTCATTGCATAGTAGCAAAAAATGCCATTTAAAAATAAGCTTTATTATGAAGTACAGAATTATGTAACACTACTAAATAACAAAATAGTTCCAATTTTATCAGTAGTATTTTGGTGTTAAATCTTGCAATGCCTATTGATTGCTATAATTAACTTTCTTGAACAATACTAGATGGTAGAGATGATCTGTAGTGATAATGCTATTAAGAAATGGCTAATACAACAAATACATGAAGAAATGCTCAAAATCCTTAGCTCTTAAAGAGATGCAAATCAAAACAACTATGAGAGATCATCTCAACCCAGTAAGAATAGCAAAATTTAACATAACAGCAAGCAACAAATGCTGGCAAGGTTGCTGAGAAACTGGAACCCTTATTCACTGTTGGTGGGAGTGTAAAATGGTGCAACCACTATGGAAGTCTGTATGGTGCTTTCTCAAAAACTTGCAACTAGAAATACCATTTGACCCAGAAATTCCTCTACTGGGAATATACCCTAAAGACACCATAACTGCCACCCAGGCAGATATATGCATACCCATGTTTATTGCTGCTTTGTTCACAATAGCAAAGAGTTGACAACAACCTAAGTGCCCATCAACAAATGAATGGATAGAGAAACTGTGGTATATTCACAAAATGGAATACTATGCTGCATTGAAAAACAAGGAACTCTTGTAATATTATTCAAAATGGGTGACCTTGGAAGACATTATGCTGAAGGAAATATCTCAGTCACAAAAGGATAAATACTGCATAGTGCCACTGTTACAGAATGGGACTGACATCAGGGTTGGGGTGAGACTGAGGAAAAATTTGATAAATCATGTATACTGCATTTAAACAGTGAGGGAGAGGACAGATTGGGTATTATGGTTATGACAAGAGTGCAGAATGAAGGTTGCATAGTGGAGTGTACTGGGTGTGCAGGGACGGGGGGGATTGTATAACAATGAAGGAATTTTTCTTTTACTTTTCAAAGAGAAGAATGAACTGGGGAGGGGAAAGGTGAGCAGGGAGAAAAATGCAACAATGAATGAATGGAAATCCAAATCTATGTAAATGTGCATTAACATTAATAAAATAAAAAAAGAAATGGCTAATACATACCGAACTCCTTATACTATATGCCTGCCACTATTCTGAGTCTTTATTGACTTCACCTCTAATTATCTGATTTATATTAAGATTTTGAGAATTTATACCTTCTGCTATGATCATCTAGTTAAAAGTCATGTTTTTTTTCCAAATTGTTATGCATCTGAAAGTTGGACAATGACTAAGGATGACAGAAAAATTATCAATGCCTTTGAATTGTGATTTTGGAGAAGAGTACTTAATATCCCATAGATTTCCATAAGAACAAGCAAAAATATTTTTTGGAGAAAGTGAAGTCAATGTTTTCCTTGGAGGTAAGAATGGTGAAGCTTCATCTCACGTGTTGTTAGAAGAGCTGGTCTTTGGAGAAAGACATCATGTTTAGAAAAGTGGAGGGTCATTGAAAGAGAGGAAAACCCTCAATGAGATGGAATGGCACAGGCAGTGTAACATTGGGTTCAAGTGTAGCAGAGTTGAGGAAGATGGTACAGAGTTCAGATCCATTGTCCATGAAGTCACTATGAGTAGTAATTGACTCAAAAGCATCTACCAACAATAACAGCTTGTGATTATTAAGGCAGTAAGTATTGTTTTGGGTTTAGACTAATCAAATCCGAAGACTTTGTTGCTTTGTTTTATTTATTTTTTTATCTTTATTGCTATATATTGCTTTGGCTTTTTCCAGTGCAAGTTTTCTCCCTTGGAAAAAAACAAAAGACCTTATATCAGAGTATAAAACACTGGTAGTATATTCACAAACACTGTTTACTATTTGAAAATATGGACAGGCAGACTCAAATGTGGTTTATGCAAGGTTGATAAAGCTATAGCTATCTTTTCTCCATTGGATTCTCTTCAAAGCCAGTGTAGTCTTCATTGGCAAATAGAGTACATGACTTAATTGTTGAATACAACCTTAACTAACAAGGTTGTAAAGCATGAACAAAGCTCTGTAACAAAACCTGGGAGAATCTGGGGGATTCCAGATTTTCAATCTACAGTAATTCCTCTCCATTCTGCCCATGCTTGAGACTTAAGTGGAGTGCTACTTTTAGTTTGATCTACTGTACTCTTGTTTGGGGTACTAACTTTGTGTAGACTAATCCTTTTATTGACAAACATCATTCCAATAGGTTATATCCATTCCTGCTCTGAATATCATTGAAAGTTCTGATCAAATCCTAAAGATTCTGTTCACATTTATAACTGTTCACACTCCTTTTTTTCCCCTGTCTCAATTCTTAGTACTGAATAAGTAAATTTACTCTCTAGTAATGATTCTCTTGCAGTTCTTATATTCCTAAAAACACCCCACAAAGAATCTTGCAGTTTTATGGTAATATCACGGACAATGTCAGCAACATTGTCTTAATTTGGGTTATCCTGGCACAAGACCTAATAAACTCCAAGACATCTCATAAGGGAAAATGATCGTTTGTTGACTGATAGGGGTTTACAAACTGTTAATTTAAATGCTTTAAAAATTGCTTTCTCAACAGCTCTTTCCCAGATGATTTAGGCCAAAGCTCTATATGACCTTCTAAGATCTTACTCAATGCCAAGATTGCAATATCATGATAAGCTGAGATATTTAGTTTTAAGAAATGTATTTTAAATGGGATGCAATCTAAACCTTATATTCTTTTTTCCCTATTTTCTCTTGCCAAATGGGCTGTTAGTATATATTTGTGTATTAGAATGACCTCTGTTTTTTTTGTATTTTTCACATAAACATTTGAACCTATTCTTTTTATGAACTACCATTTCCCAGAAAAAGGTTATGTGTTTTAAACGAAGAGCTCTTATAGAAGCCATTTTTATAAGCAAACTATTTTTCCCTTTTCAAGTAAGAACTGTAAGAAATTTCATTTTATCTTTTCTCGAGGCTCTGTCCACGTTAAAGTATTTGCAGTTTTTCTTGTCTCCATGTATATGACTGCTTTTGACTTCTTAACACCCCAGAATCTGCTGAGCTGAAAACATCTTCAGGAACTCATGATGCAATACTGGTAAATGGTACTCAGATTTATCTTGTGGTTGATGAGGGAACTCTGTTTATTCTTCCTAGGCATGCTTATTACAAATCATTATCCATTAGTTTATTGGAAGCTTCTTAAGGGACATACACTGTTCTAGGCTTCAGGCACATAACAGTTTTTCAAAATAAAAAAGGAAATCTATCTTCATGGAAGGGAGCTCTGGTGGCCTAGTGGTAAGAAGCTGCACTGCAGTCCCATACAATTAACTTCCTCTGAAAACTGGTCAGAAGGTCAGCTATGGATCGGTACCGACTTGGCAGTACACAACAACCAACACCTTTATGGTACTTATATTTTAGTGGCTGCAGTCAGGTAATCAATAAGCAAAAAGAATAAAACTATGTATTGCCTACAATCCCAAACAAAACATCAAACAACAATTTTAAAGCACGAAATGACTTTTTTTCTTTCTTTCTTTTGTTTATTCAACCAAAGTAAAACCTGACATGCTTTGGTGAAAGGTTATTAATAATCTTTATCATGCATTATATTGTAGAAATTTTAATACATTGGACCAAGGATTACTGCTTCATATCCTATGTAACAGATGTAGGGTATATGCACTGTATTGTTTTTAAAAATCAGGACCCTCCTGACTTTCAGGTAAGTGTTTGTAAGTTGTATTATATGGCTTTTGATGAATTCCATGAAGGTAAAGTGATTGAAAGTTAGGAAGAGCTCATACTTTTTTAGGATTTAGATGTTCCCTTTGTGAACATAGTTCATTATATCCTTGTAGAGTTATCTCTGATATTTTTAAAGTTAAGTTTTATTTCACATCTATCTTCTAGATGTGAAAAGAAAATTGGTGGATGATTTATCAACAACCTGCGTTACGCAGATGACACAACCCTGCTCACTGAAACTGAGGAGGACCTCATGCATTTACTGCAGAGGTTCAAGGACTGCAGCCTACAATATGGATTGAGGCTCAATGTCAAGAAGACAAAGATTCTCACCACTGGACCAATTGGCAGCATCAGGATGGATGGTGAAGAGATTGAGATTGTACACAGCTTTAGTTTGCTTGGATCCACAGTCAACAGTCTTGGCACCAGCAGCCAGGAAATCAAAAGGTTCATTGCCATGGGAAAGTCTGCTGTTAGGGACCTCTCCAAAGTACTGAAGAGCAATGGTGTCTCTCTGGAGACTAAGGTGTGTCTGATACAGGCTTTGGTCTTCCCAAACAGTTGTTATGCATCAGAGAGTTGGACAATGACCAAGGAGGATAGATGGAGAATTGATGCCTTTGAGCTGTGGTGCTGGAGAAGAGTATTGAGAATACCATGGACTGCTAGGAAAACAAACAGATTTGTCCTGGAAAGGGTTAAACCGGGTGGCTCCTTGGAGGCAAGGATTCTGAGGCTCCGTCTAACATACTTTGGACATGTTGTGAGGAGACACCGGTCCTTGGAGAAGGACATAATGCTTGGGAGGGTGGAGGGACAGCGCAGGAGAGGAAGGCCCTCTATGAGGTGGATTGATTCAGTGACTGGGATAATTGGGATGGGAGTGTCAGAGACGGTGCGATTGGCACAGGACAGAGGGGAGTTTAGGGCTGTTTTACATATGGTCGCTATGAGTCGTAAGCGACTCGACGGCACATAACAACAACAACAAGTTTTATTTTGTTATTTATGTTTTTGCTTTTATGCAATGGGGGTTTTGATGTATTATAAACTACCATAAAACGCTAGAGGCAGCTCAACAGGATAAAGAGGGGCAATCTCCTCCCATGTGATTTACAGTCTCTTGAGAGAAAACCTGCAGGAGAGTCAGCGATGACTTTGTTCAAACTTGATGACAATGAGTTTTCTTTACTTATTTTTTTTAAAAATCCCCATATCTTACTTAAAAACAGAATTCTTCTCCATGCTTCTTGTTTACTGTTATGTGCGATTAAGTTGCTTGTGTCTGACTCATAGCAACCCTATGTACAACAGGTCTGAAACCTGCTCTCTCCTGAGTTCATATTATTATCTCTGACACACCTACCCCCATTACCCCAGACTCTTAGTCAATCCATCTCACTTAAGATGTTCCTCTCCTTGTGCTGTCCCCTCCACCCTCCCAAGCATGATTTCCCTCTCCAAGGACTGGTCCCTCCTTACAACATGCCCAAAGTATGTCAGATGAAGCTTCAGAGTCCTTGACTCCAAAGTGCAGACTGGCTTCATCCTTTCCAGGGTGAACCTGTTTGTTCCCCTAGCAGTCCATGGTATATTCAATACTCTTCTCCAGCACTATAGCTCAAAGGCATCAATTCTTCTATCATCCCTAGTAATTTTTCAGCTTACATGTTTCTTATAAAATGTAATAAATGTGTAATAAAGATGCTCAAATTCAACCTTTAGTGACAACAAGTGCCTGTGCGGGTAGAGTGGTTGGAACAGTAGACACAAGCACAACGACAATTGTGAGGATGTTGAGGATTAGATATGATTCCTTACTATTGTATGTAGGGTCACTATGTGTCGGCTCTTACTCAAATGGCACCTAAAAACAACATAGACATATCTTCAAGGCTTTATTTTAGACCATTGCACCCTGGAGGGGACTTCCTTAGTAATACTGACTTCACTTTTATCACTAACATTTAAAGGCACCATGTCACTCTACTCTTTTGGCACCATGTCATGCCAATAAAAATAATGACAGATATGCCTCACTTCTCTCTTATTTCTGTGATATTTCTTTTAGTTCCATAGTAGGAACCAGTTATCTTGTCACAGATCTTTTGAATGATATAACTTATGCTTCCCTCTGTGAAATTGTGGTGAAGTATTGTTACCCTGTATTTATTAGCAGTTTGTACTTACAAATGTTTTAAAATTTTATACTGAAGATAGTTTTACTTTAAAATAAAATGGACTTATCTATGTGTAGAATATTACTTGTTTGACTTTGGAAGGGTTTAATTCTGTCTACTTTAAAATTAATCTTCAAAATAAAAAGGATTAATAAACCTGTCAATATCATTCTATTCCCAGTACCATTCATTACCCTTTTTTTAGTAATTTATACTTCATTGATTTTATACTTTGAATATAAAATTCACTAATGTCTACTCCATTTTATTTAGTCTTTGTCATTAATGGGCAAAACAGATAAATTATTTATGTATATTCCAAAGGGTAATTCAATCAAAGGATAATGCTAAGAAAAGAAAAAAATTATCAATTTTAGAAAGCCTGTGTAACAGATTATATATTTACATATATATAAAGCTTTATAACAGTGGCAAAATGAAGGCTATTATTTCACCATATCATGTCAGTAAACCTGCTGTTGTTATTAGGTGCCACTGAGTCAAGTACAACTTGTAGTGACATTATGAACAACAGATCTGAACCTTGTCATATCCTGTGCCATCCTTATCATCTTTGACACACTTGAGCCAGTTGCTGATAATTACAGTGTCAATCCATTTCATTGAGGGTCTTCCTCTCTTTTCCTGACCCTCTCTCCACCTTTCTAAGTATTATATCCTCTCCCCAAGAATAACCTGTCCTAGTAATATGTTCAAATTATGTGAAATAAAATTTCACCATCCTTCTCTAAGAAGCACACTGGCTGCACTTTTTTTTCCCAAGCTTTATCTGTTTGGAGTTTTTTTGAAGGTTTTTGTTTGTTTGTTTTTAAAGTCCATGGGATATTCAGTGCTCTTCTCCAACACCTGAACTCAAAGGTATTCTTCGTCTGCTATCCTTATTCATTGTCCATTTATTAGGTGCATAGAAAGCAATTGAAGAGGTTATGGCCTGAATCAGTTGCAACCCAGTCTTCAAAATGCCATCATTGCTTCTCAATAATTTGGGAGGTCCCTGCCGTGGAATTATCCAATGCAATACCTCTTCTGATTTCCTGACTGCTGGCACCAAGGGACTTGATTGTGGATCCAAGTAAGGTGAAATCACCGAAAATTTCAATCTGTTCTTTGTCTATCATAAGTTTGTCTATAGATTCAGTGGTGGGGATTTTTGTCTTCATTTTTAAATGCAAACCATATTGAAGCCTGTAGTCTCTGATTCTCTGAAATAAGTGTTTAAAGGAAGGTTGTGCCCTCTCCATAGCATAGATTGTTGATGCGTCTTTCTCCAATCCTGATGCCATATCCTTTTTCATAGAGTCTAGCTGCTCGGATGATTTGCTCAACATACAAATTGAGTAGAAATAAAGATACAGCACTCACAGATACCTTTCCTGATTTAAAACCCTGAAGTGTTCCTCTACTATTCATACTACAATTTCTTGGTCTAGGTAAAGGTTTAGTCTAAACATCATTAAATGTTCTGGTATTCCCATTCTTCTCAGAGTTGTACTTTTGCCATAGTTTTTTAGTGACATAAAACACATAAGAATATTAAAAAACCCAGCTTATTAGATATTTTGCGAATGTTGTTAGGTGCCATAGAGTGGTAGCTAGAACTGATAGTAACCCTACGAACAATAGAATTGAAGCATGTGCTTTCCTGTGCCATTCTGACAATCTCTGATATGTTCAATTCTGTTCCTACAGTCACTTATGTCAATCCATCTTGTTGGAAATCTTCCTCTCTTTCTTCTACCCTCCACCTTCCCCAGCATGATCTTCTTTTCAGATGACTGACCGCTCTAACAACATGCCCAAAGTGTGAGATGAGATTTTACCATCCTTGCCTATAAGGAACATCATGTTCTTCCTCTAATACATATTTTTGTTCCTCTTGCATTAGAAGGAAATCTTACTAGACATATTGTTTCTTTTCTAAGAAAAGAAATGAAACTTTTAGTCTTAGAATAAATAAGATATTTAACACATGCTTTGATGACAAAGGGATGACATTTATAGCAAAAAGTCAAGAGTACAAAGAGTCCAATCACAAAGTAACAATAAGATGAACAGTAACATTTTAAAGTTGCATGTATCAAAGCATTTATCTTGAAAAGCAAAGATTAAAAACTAGTCTGGAATAGAACCCTAGGTCTAATATGATTTCTTTCTAATGCAATATATTTATCTTATAAAAATATGCCACATTAAATAAAATACACTTGAAATCACATTTACCCTAGAATGATTTTTCACCATACTTTTAGTATATGTTAGACAAATTGATGATAAAATATTGAAAGGACACTATACCTGTATATTTTTAGTTATCCTAAATTAGTAAAGCCTTCTACTTCTTGAGAGGTGGAAATTCTACCACTCAACCCTGGGTGCAAATGTACTTTTTCTTGCCTTCAGCAGAGCCAGAAGCACAGATTTCTTCCAAACCCAGATGGTGTATTTTTAATATTCACTGAAGGCCAGGATAACAAACTGTCACGTCATAACTGTCCACCTGCCAAACCTACTTAAGTCTAATCACAGTACCCATGGGACTGCTTATATTTTCAATTGATTATATGCAAAAGTACAAATACATGTTTTATATTGACAGAGTCAGTGTGAAGTTGCATAAAGAAATTTAAACTAGAAATAGGACACTGAATGCTGGTTCTACTCAGTTACAAATTGCACAAGACAGTTTGTGCACATCTCTTAACCTTGCCGGAGCTTTGTTCATTTGCTCAATGATAAGCATTAAGTAGACTCTTCCTAAGATGTTTAAATTACAACAAATATATTTGAATTTCAAAGGTCATGTGTCTAGATGTACAAGAAAAGCCATTTTATAATTTTTTCTGTGTTGTTGTTGTTGTGGTTATAAGCTGTCAAATTGATCATAACTCATAGCAATCCTATGCACAATAGCTCTAAAGTCTGCTCTATCCTGAGCCAATTTCACTGTCTCTGACAAACCTACCACCATTACCCCAGTTACTGTGTTGATCCATCTTCTCCAGAGCCTTCCTCTCCTGCACTATCCCTCCACCCTTCTAAGCATGATGTCCTTCTCTAAGGACTAGAGTCTCTTGGAAACATGCCCAAAATACATGAGATAGAACTTCAAAATCCTCCAGAAAAGATGGGTTAGTTTTCCTTATAGTTCATGGTTATGTTCAATACTCTTCTCCAGCATTATAATTCAAAGGTATCAATTCTTCTTTGGTCATCGAACAGCTGTCTAATGCATGATGAGTAATTGCAAGGACATGACCTAGATCAGACACACTTTTGTCTCTAGACTGACATTGGAGCTCTTTAGCATTCTGGAGAGGTCCCTGATACCATAGTTTCCTGGTGCAATTAATCTTTTGATTTCATCACTACTGGGACCAAGAGTGTTGGTTGTGGAACCAATCAAGCTGAAAGTATTAACAATCTCAATCTCTTCTCAATCTATCATGATAGTGTATACTTTTTTTTTTTTGCTAATAATAGACATTTTAATTTTGGCTTATGCTACAAAAAAACCTACTTGCCATGGTGTTTATTTCAAAGCCTAAAATCCTCTTGTATGTCATATTGGGACTGTGCTCTGTAGGTCTTTCCATGGCGTTTCTCAGAATTCAATCACCAGGTCTTCCTTTGAAGGTGTTTCTGAGCAGGCTCTCACTTCCCATCTTTCAGTTATCAGGTGAGCGCATTAATCATTTGTGTCTAACTCAAACCATGCAATTCAATTCACGTTATGCACATGAAAGTTGGACAGTAACTAAGGAGGCTCAAAGAATAATTGATGCCTTTGAATTATGGTGTTGGCTCAGAGTATTGAACATCTTGTGGACTGCCACACACACACAAATAAATACAAGTTGGTCTTGAAGTCAGTACAACTAAGGTGCTTCTTAGAGGCAAAGATTGTGAAACTTTGTCTCTTATATTTTGGACATGTTGTCAGGAAGGGTCAGTCCTTGGGGGGGAAAAAGAAACATCATTAAACAAGCATGCTGGGAAAGGTAAAAAGCCAGTGAAAGAGAGGAAGACCTTTAATGAAACAGATTGGCAAAGTGACCATAACACTGAACTTGAGCATGATGGAGATAGAGAGGTTGGTGCAGGACAGAACAAGGTTTTTATCTGTTGTTAGTAGGGTCACTATGAGTCGTAGTCAAGTGGATGACATCTACAACCAACAAAACAATACACTTCCAAGGCTCATTAATATTTGTCTTGTTATGTGTCATTGAGTGGAAAACCACTCATAGCAATCCTATCAACAGCAGCTCTGACCCCTGTGCTATCCTGTGCCATCCTCATAATCTCTACATACTTGAGCCCATTGCTGCAGTCACTGTGTCAATCTATCTCATTGAAGGTCTTCCTCTTTTTCATTGATTCTCCACCTTTCCAAGTATAATGCTCCTCTTCAAGGAACAGCCTCTTCTAGCAATATGCCCAAAGTATGTGAGATGAAGCTTTATCACCTTTTCCTCCAAGGAATACTCTGGCTGTACTTTCTCCAAGACTCATTTGTTTGTTCTTTTGGCAGTCCATGTGATATATTCAGTACCCTTTTCGACATTACAGCTCAAAGGTATCAATCAATTTTTCTTGTCAATCTTATTTATTGTCTAGCTTTCAACAGCCCAGCAAGTGACTGAAAAGACCATGGCCTGAATTAGAGGCACCTGGGGAGAATTGTGACATCAGGATTGGTGGAAGATCTATTAACAATCTGCATTATGCAGATGACACAACCCTGCTTGATGAAACTAAGGAGGACCTCATGCACTTGCTGCGAAGGGTCAAGGACTGCAGCCTTCAGTATGGACTGAGGCTCAATGTCAAGAAGACAAAGATTCTCACAACTGGACCAATTGGCAGCGTCAGGATGGATGGCGAAGAGATTGAGATTGTTCACAGCTTCAGTTTGCTCGGCTCCACAGTCAACACTCTTGGCACCAGCAGTCAGGAAATCAAAAAGCGTATTGCGATGGGAAAGTCTGCTGTTAGGGACCTCTCTAAAGTATTCAAGAGCAATGGTGTCTCTCTGGAGACTAAGGTGTGCCTGATACAGGCCATGGTCTTTGCAATCGCTTGTTATGCATCAGAGAGTTGGACAATGACTAGGGAGGACAGAAGGAGAGTTGATGCCTTTGAGCTGTGGTGCTGGAGAAGAGTACTGAATGTACTATGGACTGCCAGGAAAACAAACAGATTCATCTTGGAGAGGATTAAACCAAGCTACTCCTTGGAGGCAAGGATTCTGGGGCTTCGTCTGACATACTTTGGACATGTTGCCAGGAGGGACGGGTCCTTGGAGAGGGACATCATGCTTGGGAGTGTGGAGGGACAGCGCAGGAGGGGAAGACCCTCTATGAGATGGATTGATTCGGTGACTGGGGTAATCGGGATGGGTGTGTCAGAGGCAGTGCGGTTGGCGCAGGATAGAGCAGGGTTTAGGGCTGTTGTGCATAGGGTCGCTATGAGTCGCAAACGACTCGACGGCACATAACAAACAAAACAGTCTTCAAAGTGACAGCACTGCTCCTCAATAATTTGGAGAGATCCTTGACTGCAGGCTTTCCTAGGGCAATATATCTTGTGATTTCCTGACTACTGGTGTCGGGAGGTTGATTGTTAATGCAAGCAAGATGAAGTTGTTGACAGTTTTATTTTTTGTCCCATCTATGAAGATGTTATTTATCAGTCCGGTGGTAAGAATTTTTGTTTCCTAGACGTTGAGATGCGATTCATGTTGAACGTTGTATTGTTTGATCTTTTAAACTTTTTTTTAAAATTTTATTTTATTATTTTTGTGTGAGTGTACCGTCAAATCAGACCTGACTGGTACAGGAGGAGATTTTCCCTCCTTCCCCGACAGAGCATCTGGTGGATTCGAACTGTACGCCTCTGGGATTGTAGTTGCAGCTCCTTGCCACTAGGCCACCAGAGCTCCCCCTTGTTTGATCTTTTAAAGCAAGAACTTCAAGACTTTCTCAGTTTCAGCAAGTAAGATTGTGTCATCTGCATAATGTAAGTTATTGAGGAGTCTTCCTCTGATTCTGATGCCACATTCTTCTTTATATAGTCCAGCTTCTTAAATTATTTGTTCAGCGTACAGACTGCAAAGGTATGGAGAGAGAGTACAAACCTTATGCACAGCCTTCTTCATTTTAAATCATGTAGTGTCCCCTGGCTCTGTTTGTATGACAATCTCTTGGTCTACATTAGGTTTCACACGATCAGAGTTAAGTGTTCTGGGATTCCCATTCCTCTCAAAGATCTTAAATTTTTTGTCTAGTGATATTTAAGTGCAATTAATTAACATCTGTACCTTCTTTCCCATCCCCTGTACTTGGAGTGGCATTTAAATAGTTACAGTGTGAAGTAAGGTTGTAAGATCATCTGTTGGTGTCTGTCCATGGTGACATCTACTAACTTGTACACATCTTCCCAAAGTTACATCCTCCAGAGTGTCTGAATTTATATATATAGTTCATCTTACTTACTCTATAGCTCCCCTTGCTATAAAAAGCTTTCAGATAGTTCTGGATATGTTCTTGTTTCCTCTTATTTCCCTCTGTAAACACCTACAACCTTTGCAGTGGCAGAGAAAATGTAAACTTCTCTCTCATGCAGCTTAATAAAAAGATGTTTGCTCTCTGGTCCAGTTTCAGTTTATATACAGCTTATATATAATATAATTTTCCTTATTGGTCTCCATGGCAGCCAAAGGAATACTCTTTTGAATGAAAGCTGGATTTTGGAAGTAAAATAAAATCTTGTTTACTCTCTTTTCCTTAACCCTATCTACTGTTATACTGCACTCCTTCCCAGAATATGGGAGTAGGCTGGGCAGGGTACAACTGGTTGCAGTCAGAAACCAAGTTGCTTGCTCCCCCTTCAGCTCTCCTGGGCCTTTTCTGTCTTGAAAGTCTGTTATCTAATTACACACAGGTTTATGGTAACGAGAAAAAGATCACATATTCTTTATATTATGAGACTAGGACATTGGACTCATGGTGCTCTAAAGATCTAAGTGTAAAAAAAAGAAAAAAAATAAAGATCTAAGTGTTTTCAACTCAGAATTATTAATTCCTCCCCCCTTAAAGATATTTCAACAGAAACAAAAATTTCTTTCTTAAACTTGATGCTTAAAATTAACTCATACATTTCCTCAGTATTTCTGCTATAAAGCAAGGAGGGAGATGAAGAGTTTGTGCTTTGGGAAGTGGAGAAGGAAAACCTAAAATAAAGCTCACAAACCAGACGTTCTCTGTTGAGTCTCTTCCGATGGTTGGCAAGACTCCATTCGGTTCCGGAGGCTGTGAATCTTTGCAGGAGGAGACCATGTGTCCATCTTTCTTCTGAAGCAGAAGAGTAACTAATGGGTTCAAACTACTCTCTTTTTGTTTAGCACCATAACATTTGATTAACTTTGCGGCTAGAGATTCTGTTTTGGGAACTAGACAAGGCTTTATGTACTAGGTGGGTAAACGTATACACATACAACTTTGATTTTTAAAACATTCACATAAATTTCAAGATTTTACACTGCTTTTTCTACTTTTAGAGTACACAGCTTTTGATGAACAGCTTTACCCCCACCCTCAAGTATAAGAGTAATAGAAATACAGTTTGATTTTTAAAAAAGCACTTCAGTGTTGAAAAATTCCAAGGTTCTGCTGTGCCATATGCAATATATATTTTCTTTCATTTTTTGGTCTTCAAACAGTATAAGAAGGAATGTTGCTGTGTACCATAGAGTTGGAACCAACCCATAGCTGACCCTATGGCAAAGGCAGTTAATC
Organism: Elephantulus edwardii; assembly: GCF_000299155.1. Lineage (NCBI taxonomy): Eukaryota > Metazoa > Chordata > Mammalia > Macroscelidea > Macroscelididae > Elephantulus > Elephantulus edwardii. The sequence goes on along the minus strand of NW_006399920.1, from coordinate 3,578,663 downwards.
ACTCTAAAAGAGAAGGCCCATCTTTCTCCCATTGAGCAGTTGGTGGCCTCGAACCATGTACCTTCAGGATTGCAGCACAACTTCTTGCAAGTAGGCCACCAGAATTCCTAAGAAGGTATGGAGAGTGTAAAGTTATTTTAATATCTCAAGAAATAAACTACTCCATGGATTTATTGCCATAAAGCAGAAATTATTTTGGCTTAAAAATTTTCCTTTTTAAAAAATGTCTGCAGTAATATGCATATAAAAACTGTTGTTAGGTGCTATCCAGTTGATTTCCACCCATAGTGACCCTATGAACACCAGGTCTGAAACTTGGCCTCAGCTGCACCATTTTCATAATCTCTGATCACTTGAGTGCATTGCTACAGTTACTGTGTCTATCCATCTTGGTGAAAGTCTTCCTCTTTCCCCGACCCTGTACCTTGCTCATTATAATGTCTTTTTCTAAGGACTAGCCACTCCTAATGCCAAGCCCGAAGTATGTGAGATGAAGTTTCACCTTATTTTCTTCTGAGAAGGACCCCAACTGCGCTTCCTCCAACACAGACTTGTTTGCTATTTTGGCATGCCATGAGATATTTAGTACTCTTTTCTAAAACTAGCATTGATTCTTCTTCTGTCATAATTATTTATAATTCAACCTTGAGAAACATAGAAGAAAAAGGAATAGTTCAACAAATTTTCAGGAGTTTGTCTTAAAGATTATATAATGAGCCCTTAGCCAAAACAGCCTTTTCACCTTCTCATTGCCATGGAACCAAAACTGACTCAAAGCTATTCATCCAGTGAGTTTCTCAGTTGTAAGTGGCAAAAAAGGAGACTGGTCATCTTTCTCCTAGTGGGTTTGAACCACCGGAGAAGCATGCCCTTTGGGTTAGAAGTTCAACTTGCTGAGAACTTTGCCACCAGGGTCCAGTAAAGCAACCTTGCTGTTTGCCATTGAGTCATCTAATCTGAGGGATGCCTGTAGGCCAAGGACAGGATAATCCACTGGTTTCTAGAGGGACTCTGTGATCTTAGAGCTGTGCATATAAACGTGTTAAATACAAAGTGGTAGAGGTCTGGCATGGGCCAGAACTTAGAAAACTCAGAAGAACCTTGCACTTTACTTTCAGATAGCTTATGATGTGAGCATTTCAACTGATTCAGTTCCTACAGCAAATATATATAGCTGCTCAAAATCGTCATACTATGCCTTTTAAGGTACGGTGTTCCGTCTGTCTCCTTATTGCATATTTTTCTTCCGTTTTTGACCTGTAATAACTGATTTTGATATTTCTATTTGTTTGCTGGCATCTTTGCCGCAGAGGAGCTGAATGGGTATCTACCTACTCCTTCATCTTGCACAGAAGTCTGATGGTTATTCTTTGAAGGAATAATATTCTTTGACTCAAGACTGAGAATTGTAGAAGCCATTATAATTATATTGTAAAAATTCTTCGGATTGGTTACTGATAGTTACTGATAATTTAACTAGGATGATTGGCTGGTATATTAGAAATAAAGTGAGGTAAGATGCCTTACCTTAGACTTTCTCTGGAGCAGTATGTTCAGTGACTAAATCAAATCAAATCAAATCAAATCAAATCAAATCAAATCAAACCAAACAGTTGCCATTTGGTTGACTCCAATTCATGTCAATCTCGTGTGTGTTAAGAGAAGAACTTTACTCAGTAGGGTTTCAGTAGCTGATATTTCAGAAGTGTATTGACAGGTCTACCAAGGTGTTTTTGGATAGACTTGATCTAGCAACCTTAACAGTAGAATGCATCCTTTAACTGTTTCCATCTCCTTGACACTATACAAATGCCTTGATGAAGTATGTAACATATGACTATTGTAATTGGAATATAAAAGATTCTCCTGACAAATTACAACAGCATAGTTTTTGAGTCATGGCATGTACATGAATGATTGAGCCCGAACACAATGTTGCTATAAACAGGTGACCAACACTGATTTGTAAATTGATATACTTTCCTCCCCGCAAAGATAGTTTTCCATACTGAGAAAAAGAAAAAAAAATTATATGCTAGCTCAGTTTTAATAGAAACAGATGGTTCAAGCAAAAAGGAATAAAGTCCAGGTTTTAGTATTCCAGGCTGTTTTATAAAAACTTCACAGATTGCAAGGTATAGTGAAGAGTAAGAATTTGCATTGTTTTCCAATAGAAGTATATATTACAACAAAGTACATTAATATTTTCCCTTTTATTATATGTTTTACTCTCTTTGAGACTATACTGCTTATGTAGTTATATACTATTCATTTTGAATTGGTATTACAACATGAAAAATATTTGTAACATTAAAATATTTCTAATTATTGCACAGCATTCTAGCACATATGTGTATCACTTAGTTAATAATCCCTTTGCTATTATCAGGGCGCTCTGGTGGCTTAGTGGTAAGAAGTTGACCTGAAATCCCAAAGACACGGGGTTTGAATCCATCAGTTGCTCTGCAGGATAAGGAAGAGCAATCTCCTCCCATGCAATTTACCACCTCTGGAAACTCCCTGGACGGTCAGCTTCAAGTCAGTTTTGACCTGAAGGAACGCAACCACAGCTGTTATTGCCAGTTTGATTGTTTCATGATTTTGTCATTGTTTGTTTAAATATAAGATTATGATGAATATTGTTATTGTTATGTGCCGTTGAGTCGCTTGCAACTCATAGTGACCCTATGTACAACAGCCCTAAACCCTGCTCTATCCTGTGCCAATCTCATTGCCTTTGACACATCCATCCCGATTACCTCAGTCACTGAATCAATCCACCTCATAGAGGGTCTTCCCCTCCTGCGCTGTCCCTCCACTCTGCCCAGCATGATGTCCCTCTCCAAAGACCTGTCTCTCCTTACAACATGTCCAAAGTATGTCAGGCGAAGCCCCAGAATCCTTGCCTCCAAGGAGCAGCCTGTTTTAACCCTCTCCAGGATGAATGTTTGTTTTCTTGGCAGTCCAGGGTACATTGAATACTCTTCTCCATAATTTTATAAATATATTTTCCTTGTTTTTGGTATGGCACTTTGAAACCTCACATAATAGAGAAAGTAAAATAAGCTTGCTTTTTGCAATATCCAAAATTATCAAGGATTTGGTAAATTATGTGAAACCTATACTTGGACCAAGAGGCTGTCATTAGAACAGAGCAAGGAGACACTAGATGGTTCAAAATCAAGAAGGGGATCTCTCAGGGATGTATTTTGTCTCCATACCTTTTCAATCTGTACGTAGAACAGATATTCTGAGATGTTGGGCTGTACAAGGAGGAATGTGGCATCAGGATTGGTAGAAGAGTCATAAACAACCTGCGTTATGCAGATGACACAACCCTGCTTGCTGAAACTGAGGGGGACCTGAAGCGCTTGCTGTAGAAGGTCAAGGACTATAACCTTCAATATGGATTGAAGCTCAACATCAAGAAAACAAAGATTCTCACCACTGGGCCAATTGGCAGCATCAGTATGAATGGTGAAGAGATTGAGATAGTTAACAGTTTTGGCTTACTTGGCTGCACAATCAACTCTCTTGGTACCAGCAGCCAGGAAATCAAGAGATGAATTCACTGCTGTGAGGGACCTCTCCAGAGTACTGAAGAGCAACGACTTCAAGCTGGAGACTAAGGTGCACTCAATCCAGGCTATAGTCTTCGCAAGTACATGCTATGCATTAGAGAGTTGGACAGTAACTAGGGATGATGGGATGATAGAAAGAGAATTAATGCCTTTGAGCTGTGGTGCTGGAGAAGCGTGTTGACTGCTAGGAGAACAAACAGATTTCTCCTGGAGAGGGTGAAGCCAGACTGCTCCTTGGAGTCAAGGATTCTGAAGCTTCGTCTGACATAATTTGGGCATGTTGCAAGGAGCTACTGGTTCTTGGAGAGGGACATCACGCTTGGGATAGTGGAAGGGTGGTGCAGGAGAGGAAGACCCTTGATGAGATGGATCGATTTTGTGATTGAGGTGGTGGGAATAAGTGTGTTGGAGACGGCGAGGTTGGCACAGGATAGAGCAGCGTTTAGGGCTCTTGTACATAGGGTTACTATGAGTCGCAAGTAACTCGACAGCACATAACAACAACAACAACTTGGGAAAGTTGGCTGTCAGGTACCTCTCCAGAGTACTGAAGAGCAGCAGTGTCAGCCTGGAGACTAAGATGCAACTGATCCAGGCCATATAGTCTTTGCAATTGTTTCCTATGCATCAGAAAGCTGGACAATAAAAAAAAAAAAGAAAAGAAAGGTGGACAATGATTAGGGATGATATAAAGATAATTGATACCTTTGAGCTGTGGTGCTGGCGAAGAGTATTGAATAAATCATGGTCAGCCAGGAGAACAAACAGGTTCATCCTAGAGAGAGTGAAGCCTGGCTGCTCCTTGGAGGCAAAGATTCTGAGGCTTCATTTGACTTACTTTGGGCATCTTGCAAAAAGGGACCTGTCCTTGGAGAGGGACAGCATTCTTGGAAGGGTGGAGGGACAGAGAAAGAGAGAGACCATCGATGAAACAGATTGATACAGTGGCTGGGGTAATGATGGTAGGTGTGTCAGAAATGGTAAAGTTGGTGCAAGGTAGAGCAGGTTTCAGGGCTTTTGTACATAGGGTCACCATGAGTCACAAAAGCGACTAGAAACTTTTACAGATTTTGCATTATTTTATATGTAAATATCTCAGATGAAGATCTGAGTAATATGAACTCTTACACATAACACTATATGCTATTGTTATACATAAAAATGGCAATAATTCCATATCAGGTTAATCTCAAAGGAACTTTCCAATAATTGATTTGTTAATATCAGATTCCAAATAATGAGAATTTGTTGTATTTGCCTTTTCCCTTAAAATCAGTAACATTTTTAGTCTATTCCAACTCACACGACCTAGTGTGTTACACAGTAGAACTGCTCCAGATGATTTTCTTGGGGAAGCTGTGGTGGTTTGGCCTGTAGAACAATTTACTGCTTAATCAGAGACCACACACCCTTGTGGTGGTTACAATCCTCCAGTATCTCTGGACAAAGATGATTGGCAATCTCCTCCCACAGGATGTCAACAATGAATAACTTCCAACTTGACAGCAGTGAGTTTGAGTCTTAAATCATTACAGAATAAGCTCTTTAACCTTTCCTTAATGGAACTATTGAGTTCATATTGTCAAATTTTGAGGTTACAAGTCAGGTTTCTTTGTTATGTTCTTTCTCTTGTTCTATGATCGCTTATATTTTCTTCAAACTGGAAGCTAGATTTGGAGGCTTGAATAGATCATAACTTAATTTTTTAGTAAGAATATTCACGTGATGGCACTATGTTCTCTACAGCATCATGTCATGAACCACTTGTCTGTGTGTCACTGAGAGATGGTAGGATCAATCAGTGGGCTCAGGAAGTACAGCCTGAACTTTCTGTTAAAAAGTTACCACCAACCTCCTCCCTGATAGACCTAGAAGCCATTGACGAGCACTACTAAGATGAATTATTTCATTAGGGATTGCACAAGGGTGATTTTTTAATTTTACCATGTTGTCTTCATTAGTTATAATATTTCTGATAAAGAAGTTTCTTTTCTTATTTATTTGTTAGAGGTGAGGATACTTAACTTAATTTTAATTTATCCATTTTTAGAGAAATTAGTTTATGTCTAGCAACTTTCAAAATTCACTAAAGTGTGTTTTTATTATGTTTAAAATGATAAACTATATATTTCATTATATCAAATTCTTTCTTATTTGAATTTCAAACTGTCTTGATTTAGGCCAACGGATCTTTTCCAGTTGGCACCAGTGTCTATTTTATATATTTCCATCATTCATTAAGTCGAGTTTTTTTTGTTGTTGCTGTTTTGTATCATTAAATCCAATATCACTAGCACAAGAAGAGATTGCCCCGCTTTCTCCAGCCGAGCTTCCAGTGTGGATTTGAACCACGTGCCTTTGGGATTGCAGCACAACTTCTGGCCACTAGGTTACCAGAGCTCCCTTTCATTAAGTTTTTACTACATAATGTTAATTATAATGGAAGGTGGTCAGTAAGTATTGCCATAACAATGGTGTGTGTGTGTGTGTGTGTGTGTGTGTGTGTGTAATCATTCTCATTTCTAACAAATAGAGCAGTCTGTGGAAATAGTTTTCTTATCTACTGTGTTGCAAATTTACTTAATATGCTATTTTGCCTCAGTGTAGTGCTGATTAGGTAGTAGTTAATATTTGTTGGATGAATTAGTTACTGAAAATTGTGTTGAAATATGCGCAAAATATTTTATATCTGAGAATTAGAAATTAAAAATGGAGACCAAATTAGGCTTTAGTGTGCCGAATATCCTTGACACCCCAAATGATTTATCTTGTTATTATGTGCAGAAGTCATTAATGAGTTAATGTACTGTGTAAATCCCAGACAAGTGTGGTGAAAAATGTGTGTGCTAATCAATATTTTGGAAAAGTTGAAATAACACGTTTTCAGAATCTGTCATCATTAAATATAGATAAAGCCTTAATGCATCAGAAATACTGAAATGCTACATTTCAGCCTTTGAACTTCAGAAATCACTGGAGAATACATGTGGTGAACTTTCGTCATGCTAGCAAAGATAGACCATAGCAAAAGCCATTGACAGTGATTTATTAAAATTCTTACCTCACATTAGAATATTTGTACTTGGGTCCGTTGCTCATAAGAGTAAAAAGATTTAATATTTCTGCAAAACCTATGAACCCAACCATTAATAAGTAACTTTTAATTATCCATATTTAATGATAATTTGAAAAAAAAACTAATTCTAAGGCTAAGGAGCAAATCATATTAAATGACGTCATATAAGGTCAATGGTATTTGTTTAGATATTAATATATGAATTCAATATAATATTTCAACATTTCTTAGATAAGAAGAGGTATGGCAGATAGGATAGAGAGCTGTAACCAAACTTCAATTATTGTCAATCATCTGCAAGCAAACTACTTGTTCCTTCTTGTTAGGTGCTGTGGAGTTGAGTTTGATTGCATAATTGAATACAGAGAACTGAAGTGCTGAAGATCCTATGGACTGCCAAAAGAAGAAACACATATATGTCTTAAAGGGGGTGCAGCCAGAGTGTTTCTTGGAGGCAATGATGATGAAGCTTTGTTTCACATACTTTTGGGCATGTTGCTAGCAGAGGTTATTCCTTGGAGAGTGACATCAAGCTTGGGAAGGTAGAAGAGTAGCAAAAGAGAGGAAGACTCTCAATCAGAGTTGACATGTTGACTGTGGCAGTGGACTTGAGTGTGTCAGAGATTGTGAGGATGGCACAGGGTAGGAGAGTGTTCCGCTCAATTGTTCATAGGTTTTCTAAGAGTCATATTCACCTCGATGGCACCTAACCACAATAACAATATATAGAGAGATGGGAGCTCTAGTAGCGAGTAGGATGTTGTACTGCCAACTCAAAGACGTACAGTTCGAATCCAACCTCTGTTTCATGAAAGAAAGATGGACACTCTCCTCCTGTGTGACTTATGGCTTCTGAAAATTCACTAAAGAGCCAGCTAGTTTCAATTCAGTGACATATAATAACAACGAAACTATACTTAGGAGTGAGGAATACTTAGTAATGAAATCTAGCAACTATGTTCCAGGCTGGCATATTCTTTTATAACAAAATACAGGTTCTCAACTGATCTCAAAATGGAGAACTCTTTATATCTTTCAGAAACATAGTTAGGAAGATGATGCAAAATAAAAACTTGGATATACCGAAAGGTATTAAGAGCGCTAGAAATGATAAATGTCTGAGGTTGTAAAATAATTTGGTTTTGGTTTTCTAAGAAAATTGAAAGTTTTCTCGTTACCCAAAGTCATAATAAGTTATTTGTAAATAAATAACACTATGCGTATTTCATTAACTCTTTCATTCTTTCTACATGATAATTCAGTATCTACTGGACTAAGTTCTTGACTTTCTCATGGGAAAACAAATATGAAAAAAGATACGATGGATGGAGGTTCAAAGAATAGTTTGTAGCATGATGAGGTAAGAGAAAAGGGTATTATCTAGCCAATGTGGATATTAGGAATATTATAAAATACTTAATGGAGGTGGTTGACTTAAGCTGAACCTTGGAGAAAAGATAATACTTATAGACTGTTATTAGATTAAGAAATACATCTTTTTCTAAAACCACATATGCATTTTAATTAGAACAAGCTATCTTCCAAATTACTATTTCAGTGAATTCCATTGCAGAGACAAGGGCGTTTAAGTAGTTATCTAAACTCAGAAGTTACTTGTTTTCTCCCAAGAAAGTTTTTCTTAATTATCTAATGCTGTTAACAGAAATTCTGTCAGTGGATGATTTTAACAAAAATATATTTGTATGAGAAGGTTGGAAGTCCAAATCCAGTAAATCAGCTTGAGGGGAAGGTATTCTATTTCTATTGACTTTGGGGAGAGGTCTTGTCTCCATCAGCATCTGTGAGCCTGGAGTTTCTTCAAAATCTCTATTAGTCCTATTACCAATCTTGTGCTGGGTCTAGGAGGTTCTAGGAGCAGGGACCCAAAATGCTAAGACTTATGTTGTTATTGGATTTTCTTTCTCGGTAAAAGTTAAGTCTGTCTCCTCTCTTCTGGCTTCTCTCTCCTTTTACCTCTTCTAAGACAAAGTGAGACTGATGCAGAGATGAACCTTGAATAAAGAATATAAGTAAAGTAAAAGTGTGATTTTTAACATTTTTTTTCCCTTTTATAGGACTGTATCTCAAGTTGCACTCAACTTTGATTTAGCCTCATAAAATTATAGATTTAAAACCTATCACAAAATGGAGAATCACCAAAGGGAAGACGTCAGGCCACAAAAGAAAGGCAATTGCATGATCATGGAACCAATGGCCTAGACAAGCTGACACATATTTATAGTAGACACTATTCAATCCTTAGCACTAGTGTAACATCATTGCTAACAATACAATAATATGTATTTTCTACAGTTTCACTACTTATATTCATAGATGTCAGAGCTGGTTCTGTTAATAAAAAATTTATTTAATCTAATTACCTTTAGGAGTAAAAAATATCACTGATCATTTATAGCTAAATAAAATGTTAATGAGATCTAGTTTATATTCCAATGATACATTTCATAATTTGATCCATTTGTATATTTGCAAACCTAGTGAGTATTCACTGAGTATTATGTGATTGGTAACAATATGGAAAAATTTCTGAAACTTTCCTCTCAAATGATGAGAAAATTATTCACAGAGAATTTTGTCCCTGACAAAATTTGGTGGAAAATGAATGTATGTATCTTTCCATTTATCCTGAAAGATAATAAAGATGTAAGACAAAGTCTTGAGTCTGACTTTATATACAAGAATTGGTACTGGCTCCATTTTTGGGTTATTTTCTGCTTTTTCCCCCCCAGTGACATTTGATTCAATCTCTTTACTATTTGGGGGGAAAAATAAAAATCTCTTGATTTCATAAAAATGGAGTTAGAGTACTAAAAAAAGGCTAGTCATATCACAATAAGGCAAATGGTAGAGATCTGATATAATTCACTTGCTCATTCTCTCAGGAGAAAGCAAACTGTTATTTCTGGCAGGTTACCTAACCCTGCAGAAAATGCACACTGTGTGTTTGAAATCTAAATGAGTTGTGCAAAAATTAATCACTGAGGTTGGTAAGTCTTACCTAATCAGTATTCAGTGCTTCCTCCTTAAGATGAAAGAGGAGAAGGAACTCCTCAGGTGGAGAAAAAAAATAGAAGGAACTTTATCTGAGAGTAAAGACTGCTGTCATTTACTCATACCCAACTCCCATTGACTTCAAGTACCTGCAACCTCTCAGCAGGAGGAACCTGACTGCAGGACAGAATTTTGAACTTCACTAATAGTATTACAGGGGATCAAGGCTTCAATAATGAGTTTAATAACTTGGATGTGGAAAGAAACCTTGAACATCGAAGGAATTTAGAAAATTCTGTTCGCTTCAAGGATTTTACCTTTTTTGAAGATGGAATGTTTCAAAGCAAGTGAACATACTCATGCTACATGAGGAGTTGCCAGAACTAAGGAAGTTTTATGAGACGGCTGCAGTGTTATAGAAGACGGTTTCCATTCATCTGCTGAATAATTGGAGTATATTTGCATAATAAAAAAAAGAAGATTAATACATTTGACTGTAAAAAAGAATTATTTACAACTCGCTTCATTTCCCCTCTTCTCTGCTACTCCCAATTTTCAAAAAGAGTGAGAAGTAATTAAGATTTTTGAGTTCTTTCTATGTGTCAGGTAAAGTCTGCTAGTTCTACATGCATTGTCTCATTATTTTTTTGTTATATCTCTTTATGTAGGAAACTCAAGCCATTAAAATGTAAACTTTTTTAGGTTAGAGATTTAAAAGCATGGGATAGGCAATTAAAACTTAGTTATGCATAAAACAAAACTTCCATTTAGAACAATTTAAAGTGAAACTTTTTATCTGGTACCCAAGCTTACTCAGCAAAGCAGCATTGACATTAATTAGCAGGCCAATCCCTTATTCTGTAGCAGAAATTAATCCTTGTATATGAATTAAGTGATTTGAAAGACCTGTTGTTGTTAGGTGCTTTTGAGTTGGTTCTGATTCGTAACAGCACTGTACTCGGCAGAACAGAACACTAGCTTGTCCTAAGCCATTCTCACAATTGCTACTGTGTTTGAACCCATTCCTGCAGCCACTGTATCAATACATCTCATTACTGAAGATCTTCCTCTTTATCATTGATCTTCTGCATCACTAAGCATGCTCTCGTAGTCCAGAGAACAGCCTTTCCTAAAAACGTGGCCAAAGTATGTGTTCTGAAGTTTCATCGTGCTCACTTCCGTGTAACTTACTAGCTGCTCTTTCAAGGTGGATTTGGGTGCTCTTTTGGAAGTCCATAGCATATATTCACTATTCTTCGCCAACACAGTCATTCAAGGCATCCATCTTCCTTAATCCTCATCCAACTTTCACATCCATGTACCAAAACGCATTGGTGTTAAGTCTATTCAGAAACCTAACCACCTTTCCTTGAGCTTGTAGGGTAGTCCTTTTTTACAGGAGGAAACTAACTGCCTATCATTTTCCTGAAGAGGTGATTGAAAATACTATGGATTGGATCTGAAGGGCCTTAGTATTCAGTTATTTCCTTTCTCTCTCTCA
>NW_006399920.1:3566880-3567392 GCF_000299155.1 Elephantulus edwardii | reverse complement strand
GTCACTTTTTGTTTCTTGTTCTTATTTATTTTAATTTATTATTAATTTCAGTAAAAATTTACAGAGATTTTGGATTTCCATTCATTCATTGTTACACTTTTCTCCCCTCCCAACCCTCCCCCCAGCACACTACCCTCTTGGAAAAGTAAAAGAAAAATTCTTTCATTGTTTTACAAACCCTCCCCCAGCTCCACTCCATCATGTAGCCTTCGCTCTAGACTCCTGTCATGACAAAAATACCTAATCACATATCCCTTTTAAACAGTTTTCTCCCTCACCTTGTTTCAATGCACTATATATTGTTGAACTCATCTTTCTCAGTCTCTCCCCAACCCCAAGGTCAGTCCTGTTTTACAACAGTGGCACCATTCAGTATTTGTCCTTTTGTGACTGATATATTTCTCTCAGCATAATGTCCTCCAGGGTCACCCATTTTGAATAATATTTCATGAGTTCCTTGTTTTATAATGCAGTATGGTATTCCATTGTGTGAATATACCACAGCTTCTCTA
>NW_006399920.1:3563912-3565710 GCF_000299155.1 Elephantulus edwardii | reverse complement strand
CCAAACAGCAGACTTTCCCATCGCAATATGTCTTTTAATTTCCTGTCTACTGGTGCCGAGAGTGTTGACAGTGGAGCCAAGCAAACTAATGCTGTGAATAATCTCAATCTCTTCACCATCCATCCTGATGCTGCCAATTGTTCTATAGAACAATATCATTGATTTCACATGCATCTGATACAGGCCATGGTCTTTGCAATCACTTGTTATGCATCAGAGAGTTGGACGATGACTAGGGAAGATAGAAAGAGAATTGATGCCTTTGAGCTGTGGTGCTGGAGAAGAGTATTTAGGGTATCATGGACTGCTAAGAAAACAAACATTCATCCTGGAGAGGGTTAAACTGGCTGCTCCTTAGAGGCAAGGATTCTGAGGCTCCGTCTAACATACTTTGGACATGTAAGGACGGAGAGGTCCTTGGAGAGGGACATCATGCTTGGGAGGCTCGAGGGACAGCACAGGAGGGGAATGCCCTCTATGAGGTAGATTGATTCAGTGATTGGGGTAATCGGTAATGGGTGTGTCAGAGACAGTGCAATTGGCACAGGACAGAGCAGAGTTTAGGGCTGTTGTACACAGTGTCACTATGACTCAGAAGCAACTCGATGCCACATAACAACAACAACCACAACTGTGTTGTTGGAGATGACAGAGGAAAGGGTTTAGGACAAAATATTTCTATTCACAAGTTGTTTTGAAGTAATTGTCTTTGTTACATATGTTGTTTAGTCAATGTTGTGAGATATATAGTATAGAAATACGTCTTTTGGGTTTTTTAATATACAAACTATATATCTAAAGATGTGCAGCATATGGAAACTGTATGAACCTGGAGAAAAGAAGAAAGTTATACAGGAGGTGTCCAGGGCTTTCTTTCATAGGGTTGCTATGAGTCACATGCGGCTTGATGGCACTTAACAACAACAACAACAACAACAACAACAACAATTTCTATATTGATTGCCTTTGAGGAATAAAATTATTAGGTTCTATGTGTGTATTTTTTGGTAAAATGCTGGCGTTTATTTTGGATGAATAATTACTCTCTATTTCTGAGTTTTTCAGGTTATTTTTTTGTTGTTTCCATTTGCATATAGTCATTCATATGATTTGTGTTTCATTCACATATATTGTGCTTTACACATCATCGTATTTTATAAAACTGATTATTATTGGTCTATGTCTGTTATCACTCTTTCTTTTCAAGTCCCATTGAATCTTTATGATCCTTTCACCCCTCTTCTGCCCACTAACCTCAGCTACCCTAACGTTTTCTTCCTCTTCTCGGTTTCCTGTTCCCTTCTCCTTCTCATTTTGAACATGTATCTGTATCTTGCTCAGTTATCCTCCTATTTTCACAATAGTGGTCTTATGCATTGTATGTTCTTATTTAACTGATCTATGTAATTCAGTGTGATAGTCTCTACGGTCTCCCACATTATAGAATACATTACAAAATTATTCCTTCATGCTGTATAGTATTCCATTGTGTGAATATACCACAATTTTTCAATCCATTTTTTGTTGATGGGCATTTGAGCTGTTTCCATTTTTTTGCTATTGTAAACAACATTGCTGTGAACATAGGTGTACATATCTCTGTGTTTCAGTTCTGAGTTCCTTTGGATATTTTCCTAACAGTGGAATAGCTGAGTCATATGAGATTTCTATGTTCAGCTTTTTTTTTTTTTTTAGGAAATGTCAAACTACCTTCCATAGCAGTTGTACCATTTTACTATCCCACCAGCAGTGCATAAGAGTTCTAATCATACCACATTCTCTCCAACATTTGTTGTTT
>NW_006399920.1:3560901-3563812 GCF_000299155.1 Elephantulus edwardii | reverse complement strand
CCATTTTTTGTTGATGGGCATTTGAGCTGTTTCCATTTTTTTGCTATTGTAAACAACATTGCTGTGAACATAGGTGTACATATCTCTGTGTTTCAATTCTGATTTCCCTGGAGAATATTCTTAACCATGGAATAACTTGGTTATGCGAAATTTCTATGTTTTTTTTTTTTAGGAAATGTCAAACTACCTTCCATAGCAGTTGTACCATTTTACTATCCCACCAGCAGTGCATAAGAGTTCTAATCATACCACATTCTCTCCAACATTTGTTGTTTTTTTATTTTGTTAAAACTTTGTCATAGCTGCTGGGGTAAGATGGTGTCCCGTTGTTGTTTGGATTTGCATCTCTTTGAATGCTAGTGATTTTGAACATTTCCTCAAGTGTTTATTAGCCATCCAGATGTCCTCCTTTGTGAAGAGTCTTTTCAAGCCTTTTGGTCATTTTGTGAGTATGTTATCAGTCTTTTTCTTATGGAGGGCCTGTAGTATTTTGTCAATTTTAGCTATGAGACCTTTGTCTGAAATATCTTTGCTAAGTGTTTTTTACCAGTCTGTGGGCTTACATTTCACCCTATTGGAGAAGATTTTTTTTAATGTATTCAAGGGTTTGATTTTCAGTCCCATAAGGACAAATACTGTACAGTACCATTATTGTAGAATGAAGATCCACTGGGGAGGGGGGAGCAGAGGGGTGAGAATGGGTGGGGGAAGGGAGTGCTTAATCATAGGGTCACCCAATTTGATGGGTGGAAGGAGGGATGGGTAAAGGAAAGGGTGGAGATCTGGTGTGAAAAAAAAATTGTATATGAACTTGGTAAGTAAACCCGTATAAAAAAAAGGAAGTTTCCAATCTTGACTTTATTGTTTTCTGGTTGTACATTTTTGGCTCTCTGCATGCTTATTTATATGTTAGGCTAGGGCCTCTACATTTGTTTCCATCTTGTCTCTTATGATCTTATGATGTCTCCAAAATATTTAAGAGCAATGAGGTCATTTGGAAGACTAAGATGTGCCTGGTTTATACCACGAACTTCTCAGTTACCTATTATGCATCTGATAGCTGCACAATGAATAGGATGAGAGAAGATTTAATGCCTTTGCATTTAGTTTCTAGAGAAGAGTATTGAATATCCAAAAGAACAAATAGGTATGTGTTGGAGAAAATGCAGCCAGAGGCATCCTTGTATGCAAAGATAGCAAAGCTTTGTCTCTTCCAGTCTGGCCATTTAGCTTGGTCAGACTAGTTCTTGGAAAGGGACACTATGATTTGAAATATGGAGGATCAGCAAAGGAAAGGAAGACCTCCAGTGAGCAGGATATAGGATAGAACAAAACTCCCTAGTTTTGCCAGAGTGAAACATATATTCAATAAAGAACACATTTCTGAGGAAACTTCCCATCCATCAGATAAATTGAGCATGTCTTTAGACAACCACCTCTAATCTTGCCTTCTTACATAATAGAACTTATCATTTACAATTTACAGGAGTTTCATTAAACTGAAATTCATGGTGATGTTGGCACAGATTAATAACCATCACGGAAGGCATGCATACAGATTTGTCTGTATTTACATTTTTATTCTAATAAGTGAGCTATCTGTGCAACTCTTCTCACTATACTATTTCAATATGTAATACCTCTCCACTATTCCTATTTGATACTTCAATTCTCTTGGAAGCAGTATATTTTTAAACATTAGTCCTTTATGTCTCATTCTAGCTGGAGCTGTTTAGGAATGCAGTATTTTACATTTATCTTGCCACTTATTTTTGGTAACTTGTGTCCTATGAAAGGCAGCAGTGCATTTGTCATTAATTTGTTGTTGTTAGATGCCGACCAGTACAACTCCTAGCAACCCTATGAAGAGCAGACCTGAATCCTGCCCTGTCCTGTGTCATCCTCATCATCTCTGAGCAGTTTTAATTATCCAAATATTCATACCTTTGGAATGCTGCATTGATAGATAATCCTGATGTGTGAAAAAACCAAGGTGCATATTATACGATCTCACTCACGTAAAAGTGTGTGTTGCTACAACTAAAATACTCCAACTTACTGCCATCAAGTGGCTACTAACATACAGCCACTCTGTTGTGTTTGTGAGACTGTAAATTGCAATGGGAAGAGACCAGCTTTCTTTCTCCCAGGGAACTCAAATTACCGGTGAAGCTTGGGCTTTGAGTTAGCAGCTCGACTCCTTGCAGAAGTAAGACACATGAGATCATAAATTGCTTATGATGACTTATGATTTTTTGCTCCTTGCTTATATTTTTTAAGTCTTCTGTAATGTATACCACAGGAGAAACATGGGAAACCTTCTCCATGTGACTTACAGTCTCTGAAAACCTACTGGAGGGTCAGATATGAATGAGCCCATTCTAACTTGATGGCACATAACACAACAATGTAATGTATACATTACTTTTAAAATTGGGAAAATTAATGTTATTAATAAAAGGAAAACAAGGCTGGCTCTATCTCTATATGACAACTGTTAAAGAAATTAATTTCTTTTGAGAAAAAGGCAGATTTGGAAGATCCTCACATGAGATGCTGCTCTGTATTTTAGTCATATACTTTGGTCAGTGCGGAGTCAGAAGAATGAACCAAACATGAAGCAAATTGTAATGTTTTGAGGAGGAGAAAGAGGGGGAGGAACAAGAAATAGGAATGTGGTCTAATATTTTTCAAAAAAGTTTAACAAACATAAAGAAGAAAGGAGTTGTCTAAATGAAAATTCACGACTGAGGGATGGAGTTTTGTCTTGTACACTACTTTTTAAATGTTTTCAATTGTATGAAGGGGAGGCATATTTACTGGCTAAAGGAGGGAACACAACCCTGCTTGCTGAAACTGAAGAGGACCTGAAGCACCTGCTGCAGAGGGTCAAGGACTGCAGCCTACAATA
>NW_006399920.1:3550311-3559177 GCF_000299155.1 Elephantulus edwardii | reverse complement strand
CATTCTACAACAGTGGCATCATGTAATATTTGTCCTTTTGTGACTGGGATATTTCACTCAGCATAATGTTCTCCAGAGTCAACCATTTTGAATAAGCTCTTTTGGTGCTCCACGGTATATTCAAAATTCTTTGACCATGCCACAATTCAAAAAACATTAATTTTTCTTTTGGTGTTTTTAGTCATTGTCCCACTTTATAATGAAAATGCCACCGCTTAGATGAAATGCTCCTCATTCTTGAAAGCAACATCAGCATTTTAAGTAGGTCTTCGCAGTATATTTACAAAACGCAATATGCATTTTTGTTTCTCAACTGTTGTTTCCAGTGGTGTTGATTGTGAGTCCAAGTAAGGTTAAATCTTTTATAATTTCAATCCTTTATCTGTATACCTTTGATGCTGCTTTTGCGTCTAGCTGTGAGGATTTTTGTTATTTTTTTATGTTGAGGTGTAGGGAAAAATGAGAGTTACATATAGTCTTTAATATTTATTAAATGTTTTAAGCCCTCTTCATTTTCGGTAAGCTAGAATGTATATCTGCAAATAACAGGTTTTTGATAGGATTTCCTCAATCCTCATGCAACATCCTTCATGGTGAAAGGATATGATCCTTATATATAACTTTCTTAATTTTAACCATGCAATTTACTTTGAAAATTCTTTTTAAAAATATGATTATATGGATCTTGCCTGATCAAATACATAACAATCAAATTTATTACATACACAGAATGAGACAGTGGAAAAGCTCATATGCTCACTCAGAACAAGGGCAGAGGCTGGCTATGGACCATAGTTTTAATTACTCATTGTTGTTATTGTTGTGTACCATCGAGTCAGAACCGACCCATTGCTTACTCCCCGGTGGGTTTTCAGAGGCAGTTAATCGCATGGAAGGCGATTGCCCATCTTTCTCCTGTGGAGCAGCTGGTGACTTGGAACCACATGCCTTTGAGACTGCAGCACAGCTTCTTGCCACTAGGCCATCAGCGCTCCCTCAATTACTCATATGCAACTTAAAATTGAAGCTCAAGAAAATCGAAACAAGTCCATAGGAGCCAACATACAATTTTGAATACATTCCATTTGACTATAAAAACCCTCTGAAAAACAGATATGATACCTTGAACACTTATGACTGAAGACAAGATAAGTTGTAGAAAGACATAAAGGTCATGATAGATGAAGAAAGCAAAAGGGCATTACAAAGTGGATCAAAGTGGATAGCAGAAGAAATGCAAACTTGCTCTTGGTTGTAGGAAAACCAAAGTGAAAGGGAGATGTAGAGAGGGCTGATTTATATAAGAGAAGGTTCTAACCTCAGTTGTGAATTTTAAACCTTGGATATTCGAGGCATGTTTCATTCTGATAAAAATAAGAGACTTATTGCCAACAATTTGAAACCAACTCATAACTCACCCTCCAGCCAGTTTTCCAGAGACTATAAATTGCATAGAAAGAAATTGCTCGTCTCTCTTCCTCAGTGCTCCTGGTGGATCTGAAACACCAGCGAGTCAGTCAATGGCTTTTGGTTAGCAGCGTGTCACTACCTATGAAACGACTCTACTATAGCAATCTAGTAATAAGAAGAATAGAGGCAAATGGTAGACTTATTCCTTCACAGGTTGCAGGGGTACTAATCATAGCTATAATGTGTAAAGGTATTAAAGGTTTTTTAATTTTAACTTTTATTTTGATGTTGTCCTGATGACGTGAATTTATTGGTATGGCTGAATAGATGGTTGTGAATGACAGGATACAAGAATTGATGCCTTTGAGCTGTGGTGCTGGAGAAGAGTATCCTGGAGAGGGTTAAACCAGGCTGTTATTTGGAGGCAAGGATTCTGAGTCTTTGTCTGACATACTTTGGACATGTTGTAAGGAAGGACCAGTCCTTGGAGAAGGAAGGACGTCATGCTTGGGAGGGACACAGGAGGGGAAGACCCTCTATGAAGTGGATTGATTTAGTGACTGGAGTAATGGGGATAGGACACTGTGAGATTGGTATAGGATAGAGCAGGGTTTAGGGCTGTTGTACATAGGGTTACTATGAGTCAAGGTGACTCAATGGCACATAACAACAACAACAATAGCTAGCATTTGTGTACTTTGACAGGTATCATCAATGCTTGAATTCCAAAGCATGGCTGGAGGAGAACTTGGGGTAGAGATGCATCAGTTAAGTGTAGACGTGATTGCTCAACATTTTGATAAAGCCAGTTACAGTCACAGTGATTTTAACTCATAGCAATTCTGTATGTGTCAAAGGAGAACAGTGCTCTACTGGTGTTTTATAATGAATGATGTTGTAAAAACTATGCCATCATTGTTTGTTTGTTTGCTTGTTTTTTGTGGCTTCTTCTCTAGATAGATTCAAACCATTTTTCACTCAGCTGTCCTTAGCATATTTATCATTTGAATTATTCCGAAATACTAGTAATTTGATACTCTTTAGTATAGGATTAAGGAGTCATGGTGGTGTAATATGTAATGTATTGTGCTGCTAACCGGAAGGTGAGTAGTTCAAAGCCACCAATTGCTATGTGAAAAAAAGATGGGAAGTTTCCCAATGAAAAAAAAATTACCTTCCTGGAATCCTGATAAAGGATCACTAAGAGTCACAACTGACTTGATAGTGGGAAACTTGGTTTGAATGCAGGTTAGTTCTGTGCATTTTAATTCATAGAGTCGACTGGTAATTACTCTGGTAGAGCTGCTTCATTGGCTTTTCTAGGTTGTAATCTTGGCTAAAGCAGATTTCCAGGTCTATCTCCCACTGAGATTGCAAGGGAGATTTGCATCCCCAGTTTTTCAGTTAGCACTTGAGTGCTTAACCGTTGCACTGCCGGGGCTAGTTTTGGTTCTTTCAAAACAAGTTTTACAAGTGAAAAAATAACACAAGTAATTGCCAATTTTCTGCTTCAAGAGTATTAATCAGGAATGAACTTATCTTTTACCCACAATCTGAAAGAGGCGCATGGATACTCTTAGACTTTCCTTGGACTTCTGGATCATCTTTTTGAAAGGAATATGACAGGCTCCAAGAAATGCAAACATTTAAACAATCAGAGGAAATTGAAAGCTCTAAGTAAAAGCCCACTTTATGAGTGCCTCAGATAGTGACCAGAAAATAGTGTTTTTAACGTGCTCTTCTCTCTGAAACTACCAGCTTCCTGATGTAGATGGAAGTCAAAGAGCTGTCTTTTCTCTCTGGATCATTGTGTGCCATTATGAGACCTGAGACACCTTTTACTGCTTTCAAGCCACAAAGGGATTGGAGGGCATTTTCTTCATGTCAGAACAGTCTCCTCATAACCAGCAGGGCTGCAGGCATTATGTCATTACCCTCACCCTCAGAAAAAGAAATGCTCAGATGCCACCTTATTTCAAACACAGTATGTGTCTCCTGGAAGGAGCCTCTAATTGGAATATAGTCGGGTTTGATACATTAGTAGGAGATGGTGTTTCTGACACAAGTAGAAACCATATCTTTGAGTAAAAGAAGATTCTTCAAAAATATTGTCTTATAAAGTTTTGCTTTTCATGTTCAAGAGAACTCCAAAGGTCTCAAATTTATACTCTAAATGAAGTCTATGACATAAACTTTGAAGTCATCAAGAATAAGTTTCCAACATGGGCTTTAGCTGTTACTTTCTGGGTGACTTTAGCCAAGTGATCCAACTTTTCTGGACTGTAGTTTTCTTACAAAAGTAAAATATACTTAATTGTTGTTAGGTGCCATCAAGTAAAGTATGATTCATAACAACATTGTGCACAAAAGATCTGAACCTTGTTCTGTCCTGTGCCATCCTCACATTTCCTGACACACAAGGGTCTTTTGCAGTAGTCACTATGTCAACTTACCCGGTTGAGGGTCTCCCTTTCCTTCGCTGACCTTCCACCCTTCCTAGCATTATGTCCTTCTCCAAGGAATAGGAATAGCCCCTCCTAGCAATATGCCCAAAGTAAGTAAGGCAAAGCCTCATCATCTTGCCTCCAAAGATCACTCTGGCTGCACCCTCTCCAAGACATATCTGTTTGTTCTCTAGGCTATCCATGGGATGTTCAGTTCTCTTATCCAACACCATAGCTCAAGTGTGTCAATTCTTTTTCTGTCATTCATAATGGGGGTTATTATTTAATATATGTTAAGCTTCTATTATTATTCCTCAGTGTAAGTTGCAGGGGACAAAGTGTCAAAGATGACAAAGTTTCACCTCACATACGTTGGCCATGTTGTTAGGAGAAGCTATTCCTTGGAGAAAGACATCATGCTCTGAAAGGTGGAATGATGGTGAAATGGAGGAAGACCCTCAATGAGATGAATTGACACAATGGCTCCAGCAATGGGCTAAGTTATTTCTGAGATGATGAGGATGGCACAGGATAGAAAGAAGAGGGTTCAGATCTGTTGTTCATAAGGCCCAACAGGTCCAACAGTCAATATTAAGATAGAAGGGGAAAGGATTGAAGGTGACAATGATTTCATTTTTCCTGGTTCAACAATCTTGGTACCACTCAGGACTCATATAACATTGGGCAAATCTACTGTTAGGTAATGCTCCAGACTACTGAAGAGCAATGATGTCAGTTTGAAGACTAAGGTGCACCTGATTCAGGCTATAGTCTTCTTGATCACCTGCCATGTAGCAGAGATCTGGATAATAAGTAAGGGTGACAGAAGAATTGATGTCTGAGTTGTGATGTTGGAGGAGAGTGCTGAATATCTCATAGAATGTCAAGAAAACAAGCAGTTATGTCTTGGAGTGAGTGCATCCATAGCGCTCCTTGAAGGTAAAGATGGTGAAGCTCCATCTTTACTACTCTGGAAATGTAGTTAGGTGAGGCTATTTATTGGAAAAGATATTATGCTTGGAAAGATCAGTGGGTCAGGGAAGGAGAGGAGAACTCCAAATGAGATAGATTGAGAGGTCTTCAGCAATGGACTTGAGTGTTTCAGAGATAGTGAGGATTGCACAGGATAGGGAAGCATTCAGCTTGGATGTTTTTAGAGTTGCTAGAAGTCATACTTAGCACCATCTAACAACATCACTACCACCACCACCACTACCACCACCAGCATCATTATCACCCTGTCTCTACAAATTCTCATTAAATATTTCTTAATCCTTCACTCCATCTTCCACCCACTAACCTCTGCAATCTTCGTGATTTCCCGTCTTTCACTTTTTCCATTCCTTTCTCCCTTTCTTCTTCCCCTTTTGAACATTTTTACTTTTATCTTTCTCAATTATCCCTCTATTTCCACAATAATGACCTTATGCAGCCTTTGTCCTTATAAGACTGAGTTAGTTCACTCAGCATAATGCTCATTAGACTCTCCCATGTTATATAACATTTAAAAAAAATCATTATTCTTAGGTGCTGCATAGTATTCCACCGTGTGATTGTACTACAATTTCTCAATTCAATTGTTGTTGATGGGCATTTGGGCTGTTTCCATTTTCTTGTTATTGTCAATAACATTGCTATGAACGTATGCATTCCTATTGCCATTTGTGTCTTAGTTCTGGTTTCCTTGTTGTCTATTTCTAGTAGTGGAGTAGCTGCGTCATGTGAAATTTCTATGTTTAGCTTTTTGAGGAAAGGCTAAATGACAACCCTTAAAAAAATGGTGCTGGCCAACTGAACATCTGCATGCAGAAATTGAAACAGGATTTACATCTCACATTATACACACACACACAAAAATGAATTTAAAGGATCTTAAGAGGCAAAATGGGAACAAATCTAGAAACTCTAGCCTAGAAACTCTAGCCTATGGCATAAATATGCTTGCAAATATGGCCAGAAAAACACAACTAGGAGCAGAGAAAATTGACAGATAGGACCTTCTAAAAATCAAATCCCTGTATACTTAAAGACTCCCCCCCCCAATAGGGTGAAAAGAAAGCCTACAAAATGGGAGCAAAACATTTGACAATGACATTTCAGGCAAAACTTCATAAAAAAAGACTGAGAACCTGATAACAAAATGCAAAAAAGATATGAAAAGTCTAAGGAAGACATCCAGGTGACCAACAGACAAATGAATGTTCAGAATCATTGGCATTCAGAGAGATGCAAATCAAAACCACAATGAGATACCTTCTCATCCCAGTAGTAGTAACAAAGTCTATTAGGACAGCAAGCAATAAATATTGGAGTGTATGCAGAGAGATTGGAACTCTCATGCATTACTAGTGGGATTGTAAAATGGTACAACCGCTCTGGAAAACAGTTTGGCATTCTTATTGCCTTGCACAGAAGCATTTTTTTCCTGCTCAAAAATAATCATTTCCTAACAGGTAGAAGAAAACGTGCTAAATCAAGGCCCTAACAATAGAAGGGAGACTTAAAAACTATGCAGTCTTATTTGTGTGTATTACAGAGAATTATTCTCCTTGTTATATACTGTCACGTTAACTGTGATTCATAGCAGCAGAAGGTCTGAACCTTGCTCTATCCAGTGCTATTCTTATAATCTCTTTCTGCTATGCTATTGTTACACTTAGTGTGTCTACTCATTTTGTTTCCCTCTCTTTCTTATTCTCCATCTTCCCCTGCACAATGAAGACATTATTCCAAGGACTGGTCCCTCCTGATAACATGCCCAAGGTATGTAAGAAGACGTTTCATCGTTCTTGCCTCGAAGGAACATCCTCTTGACTCTTCCTCCAAGACAGACTTGTTTGTTCTTTCGGTAGTTCATGGGCTGTTCAACACTCTTCTCCAACACTATCATTCAAAGGTAGATTTTTTTTTTCTTCTGCTAGCTTTAGTCATTAAATAAAAAAGTAGAACTAAGTTGTTAAACTCAACCGAGGAACTAATATTATGGCATTCTTGGTGATAACTGAAACAGACTTGTGCTGGGGATTAAAAAGTATGAGCAGCACCTTGTCAGTTCTAGAACGATGATTTCAGAGTTCACTGAAAGTCTGAATGTTTTCTTTTAAAAGTCCCTTTTTCCTTTGCTTGCAAGAGAAAATCCTGATAGAGAAGGGGTAAGTTACCTAGCAGCGCTGCGATTGTCAGACAGCAGAAGCTGCTGCTTGGAGCAAGAGAGCTTCACAGGCATAATTGATCAGAGTTTGGACTGTGATGACAGCTTGAGTGGAATTCCTTCCTTTGGAAGACTATGAAGGGAAGTCTGACTCTGGAGTTTAGCTGTTATGAAGTGAGAATGTTCACAAGTGAAAGAAATGAATGACAGTCTTCTCCCCTTCGCAAGAAACTGGCAGCACACAGGTTAACTCTCACTGGTTGTAAGGTTAGGTGAGTTGTCCTGTCCTTGTCTCCCAACTGATGAAAGTAAGGCATACAAGAAAAGTTAAACTCCAGCTAAGTGGATTTACAGGTTATCAATATGATGCACATAAGAGAATGGATAGCTATGCTTTTAATTTATTGGTGATATATTTATTGAGTAAATATTACTTTAGAAAAGAGATAAAATACATTTTACAGTAAATCAGCTGCTTTAGAAGTGTCTGTTGCACACATGCCAAAGGGCTGAAAAATGGAAACATAGGTAGAAAATTCTAGAAGTATAAATCTTGCTTTACAAAGATGAAAAGAAAATCAGTGAGGTCAACAAGTGTGTGGACTAGAGGAATGTAAAAATCCCATTTATAACTGCTCCATCTTATCTGATTTAGTGTTGTCTTAAATTGATGTTACAGACTTGTGTAAGCATAAGAAAATCTAGAGTGGTTATTAAAAAGTGAAGTGGCGGCAGTAGCAATCACAGGAAGCAAAGACATTCTGCTCACGAGTCCGTGGAAATGCAGCAATGACGTCATTCCATCAGACTATAAAAGAACAACTTCCTTTTCTTCCCTTTACTTTAACAATCAGCCAAGTCTATGACCAAAGCATATGTTTCCTTTGCACTTGGAATACAGTACGGCTACTGTTGATTGAGGGTTCTCGGCACTGGATTTTTTCACAAGCTGAGACCTTGCTGTCCCTATAGGGAGTTCTGACATTTACTGTGTTTCCACGTTTGATTTTGAAGTTGCTTACATGCTGAGCTACGCATGCTGACTACATATATAAGCTTCTATCATTTCTTTGAATATCCTCTCCCTCAGTCTTGAGTCTGAGAATACATGAAGGCTTTTATTTGTCTCATTTAATTTAAACTTGGTGTAGTGAAAAAGAATTTGCCCCTAAGTACATAAACCCTACTCTGCTGTCCTGCAGCTGAAAGGTTTGATTATTGTTAATGGATCCCAAGGACCGTTCTCATAATTTGTCTTTGCTATCATTCTTCTTCTCAACATGTAGAACCCCTTAAATGTTTAATATACTCTTTTTTTTGTATCCAAACAAAGCCCAACCCACTATCGTTGAGTCTATTCAGCATTTTGAATTTCAATATTATATTTAAGCTCTGCTCATTTCTCCTATCTCCTAAAGAATGTTTCCTAAAGAGTTACAGATACGGTCATAAAATCCTATAAAGATGCATTTGTCAAACTGATTTATTTTCCAAGCTCTGTCCCTGTTAAATTCACAAAAGAAACCAGATTTCCGCAGATATTTGACTACTGTAGTGGAAATGATAAGAAGCGCAAGAGTCATCCAGGCACAGATATTAAAAAGAGCCACACGAGAAAAGGCTCTGTCGCTTACACGGCATTGTTCGTTCTCAGAGGACGTGGCAATTGCCTATGCACAGAAATGAATCACCAAGCATGTTAAATTATTAGGCATGATAGAAGCTGGGTTTTATGATTCATGATAATTAGTTTGGAGAACTTGAGGGTATACCTAAATGGACTCGTGAGAACTCACAACTGGGTAAGTTAATTTTATATTCAGTTTCAGCAGTCAAGTCAGATACTTTACCAAAAGAGCGG
>NW_006399920.1:3542038-3543281 GCF_000299155.1 Elephantulus edwardii | reverse complement strand
ATTTGGGAGAAACTAGAGAACATTATGCTGAGTGAACTAACTCAGACTCAAAAGGACAAATACTGCATACCACCATTATTATAAAAATAAAAGGATAACTAGTAAAACATGCATGGGAGCTTAAGGGGGAAAGGGGTAGGACCAGAAGGGAATAGGATGGGTAGAGGCAAAACCACTGTGTAGCACAGTTTGCTGGGTGGAGGAAGGTAGAAGGAAATGGGACGGATCTGGGCAAAAAGGAGCATGATGGCCAAGGTCCAGTGATGATTAATTTTATAAAGCATAATGCATGTGAATGTAAGAAATGTAATGTGAATGAAGAATAGTGTGAAACACAATGTATATGAACTTTGTAAGCAAATCAATAAAAGAAAGAAATCAGAAGTTTACAGCAAAATAATATATATGCATAGATTTGGAAAGATTGTCAATGATATAATACAAGTGAATGTTTCACTGATATATAATAGTAGAAAAAGCTTCTTAAATTTAGAAATCTTTGCAGATTTTAACTTAATTATATATATATATATATATATATATATATATAATCACTATGAGTCACCTATGACTTGATGGCACATAACAACAATAACAACAACAACATAGAGAGAGCTCAGTTGGCCTAGTGGACAGAATGTGATGCTACCAAGCCAAAGGTGGGTGATTTTAACCTGTGGCCCTCAGGCCTGGTTTTAATTGTTTTTGGTTAAACATTGTTCTAAGTGGTATAGCCCTGGTCTGTCCTTTTGCTGTACAGAGGTAACTCGCGGTTGCTGTGATGCTAAACACTGTGACACTTAATGTGTCAAATGCGAAAATGGTTACCCATGTTGTACAGTGTTTGGTGGAGCTCCCCAATTAAATCAAACTTGGAAGTAGGAGTGGCATCCATTTCTGAAATAGCTTGCCTTTGGAACCTCTATGAACATGGAGAAACGATGAAAATTATACAAATGTTCAGGTTTTATTCATAGGGTTTCTATAAGTCTTCTAAGATTCGGCAACACTTAACAACAACAGTAAAAACATCATGAAAAAATATATTTTCGAAGTCTAAGAGTTGATGCTTTTAAATTGTGATACTGGTGAATAGTACTGACTATGTAATGGGCTGTCAAAAGTACCAACAAATCTGTCTTGAAGGAAGTACAACCAGAGTGCTCCTTAGAGGCAAGGATGGTGAGACTTCATCTGACTTGCTGTGTGCATGTTCTCAGAGGAGCCAATCGCTGGGAAGGGA
>NW_006399920.1:3537489-3541597 GCF_000299155.1 Elephantulus edwardii | reverse complement strand
GGGGAAGGTCTGCTGGATTTATTTGGGCATTATTATGCTCGTAAGAGAAAGGTAGACAACCTGTACCCCTACAATTAACAAGCTTCGGCATGCAATGGAAGGACAGCTCTAAGTCTGTTCCGTTATATTTCACTCACACCAGAATGGACTCATACCTGACCCCCTACTGGGTGCAGGGTTTGAGGGTGTGTATCACAGGGGAAGAGGTTGTCCATCTTTATCCCACAGAGCCACTAGTGGATTTGAACTGCTAGAGAAGTGTGACCTTTGAGTTAGCAATGCAACTCCCTATAGATTATGTCTTCAGAGCTCCCCTACACACACATGAGTGCCTCTGTGTGTGTGTGTGTGTGTCTTGGATTCTGCATCTAATTGTTATTATGTGGCATCAAATCAGAAATGACTCACAGGCAACCTTCTACCAGGTTTTGAGACTAGAAATCTCATGCGTGGAAGCTGCCCATATTTCTCCAGCAGATCAGTGAGTAGATTCCAATCATCTTCCTTTGCGTCAGCAGTGTAACTAACTCCTTACCTACTAGGCCGCCAGAGCTCCCTCTGCGTCTATACAACTACAATAAAAGCAATCAAACTGACTCAATTGTAACCAAAAAAACAACAGGAAATAACAGGATGAAATATTGTTTTTATTAGTTCAAGAGAGTAATTCAAAAGTCCTATTCTGTTCTTGCCATCAACTGTGACTTCATTTTTTTCTAACACATTTCTCCCCCCAATTTCTTTCTCTGTGTCTCAACACCTGGCCTACTCATTTTGTGATCACTGTGTTGCCTTCCAGGGGAGAATTTATTCCTGATGTGCCTCTGTCACCAACGTGTTCATTCCCAGAAGAGTACAGTCGTGAAGATTTGCTGCTTGTGAAATTGGCTGAACTATTCTTTTGCTCCAATTCTGCAGGCACCATGCTGCATTTGAAGGTACTTGATTTTCTCAGCCTGTGTTTCCGTGTGTTTTGTTTCCTTTTGCTTTGAAGAAACACTGAAGGAGCTCTTTGGTGCATCTTTCCCCCTTGTCCCTTAAGTCTGGAATGCCCTGCAGATATTCTGGCCAGCTATCTAAGAATATCTGTATA
This sequence comes from Elephantulus edwardii, assembly GCF_000299155.1. Classification (NCBI taxonomy): domain Eukaryota; kingdom Metazoa; phylum Chordata; class Mammalia; order Macroscelidea; family Macroscelididae; genus Elephantulus; species Elephantulus edwardii. The sequence continues at coordinate 3,540,504 of NW_006399920.1, read as the reverse complement.
ACACAATGGAAGCTACACAAAGTTGGTCTTTCTTTTCAACCTTTCAAATCATCCAAAGCTTTAAGCATTATACAGCATTTCTTTATTTTTCTTCACACTGGTCTTTTGAAATCTTCCCCCGTGTAATTTACAGCCTCTGAAAACATGTTGGAGAATCAACCAAGGCCAACTGAGTTAATTCCAACTAGACAACAGAGTTTGAACAAAGAATTTTGGGGTTTTTGTTTCTCCGTTTTTGTGGGTTTGTGTGTGTGTGTGTGTGTGTGTGTGTGTTTAGTTTTGCATTACATAGTAAGGCAAATCTGCACTCAAGTGGTAGACCTGAGCACATCCAATTTGACCACGGATATAAAAGTTGAGTCAGAACTGACCAATAAATAAAGAGCTGACTCTTTGGCAGGTTTTAGAAGGCCGCTGATTGCACGGAAGGAGACTGTTCCTCTTTCTCCCACTCTGTAACATTGCTCAGTTGCAAATCAGAATACTCTTCTTATTATAGAAATATTTCCAGATATAATTTTACTCCCTTCTATCTTCTACCACTTTACTATTTTAAATTGTGCTGCTTTTCATAAAAGCCTGTATTTCCCCTTAATACAGTGATTTTACGCTATTATAAACTCACATTCCAGTTTTTTACGTGACAAACCAGAGCTAGTTTAAACTGAGGTGGAATTGTCAATCAGAAAATGCTGGTACTATATTCACCTTTCATCTTCAAAATGTATTTAGACATCTTCTTATCAAAATAACCTTAATTTAGGGAAGCTTGTTAATCTTAATTATGTGATAAGGACAGGAGAGTCACACATTGAGTGTGGGATTACACAGAAAGTCAATGGAATAACTACTGTTTGTTGTTTTGTATCTAGTTTTGTGCCTTTGAGTGAAAAACAACTGAGAGCTGACCCTCCAGAGGGTTTCAGAGGCTGTAAATCATATGGGGGAGATTCCCTGTCTTTCTCCAGAGGAGTAGCCGCTGGATTTCAATCACTTTCCCTTGGTTTGCAGTGCACCTCCTTATCGCTAGGACAGAATATATACCCTATTTCCTGGACACATATTTACTTGCTTAATTAGTGTCTATTGAGCAACGTTTTTGTTGTCAGTAACACAAAGTTGGCTCCTGACTGGTGATAATTCCCGAACACTAAAAGCTTACAGATTGCAGATTGCACTGTTGAGAATCATCGGGGTTTTCACGGGTTGATTTTCAGAAGTCAATTGCCAGGCCTGTCTTCCTAGACCATCTTGGTTTGGAAGCTTTGCAGACACTTATTCAATTAACATAATAGAAAGCAGCAAGCCCCCACTGATAGAAGAGTAAGGACTGCAGATGAGGTAAACCTGGATCACAATATGGAAAATGGGAATTCTATCCTTGACCCATCAGTGAAATGTGTCTTAGGTATAAGTTATAGTTCAGTACAGTTATAGTTATAGTTCAAGATTTTATTTTCCTGTTATTCTGAAAATGCAGATGAAAAGTAACCCATATTCTGTGCCATGTCTATGATGCTAAAGTGATTTAAATGCAATTCAATAAGGATTCTGTAGTTCTGTTCCAAGCCTATATGGAAAATCATTCTTGGAACTATGCAGGTCAAGGTCCTTTTATGTCAAGATCATAAAAGTGCAGATCCCTGCAGTGTCAGCAAAACAGAAAACATCCGTTGTCTGAATACATTTAACTATGAAATGGAATTATTTCTTGCATTCATTCTTTAATCAAATGCTTTTGAATATCTTCTATAAGAAGATATTATTCTAGGAGTTAGGAATGTAGTTTTGAAAACTGTGCACTTGCAAATCCTTTAAAAATTGGGAGGCATTAACAGAGTTTTAATGCATTTTGAAAGCCAGTTGTACATGAATTTATTGGTCCTTTTAAAGCTTCCTTTGATTTAGCTATTCTCATTTAGAAGCACGTCTTCAAATAAATGGTTACACTGTTGCTTCTGTTCTGATGTTCCCCTTTGTACTATGCCAGAAAACATGTGAACTTCCTTTCCCAGTGTTTTATATCTCAATTGTCAATTTTCAATTATTTGATTCTTCTTTCTTTGACATGTGACTTCAATTTCCCCCTTTTATTAGCTTTGTTTCGGATTATCTATTCTATTTTATCTCTGCTTTTGTTCTTTTTTTGATGAATATTTCTCTGAAACATCCCTGAGATCAAGGCAATAACACTTGACTTGATAGCATGGAGATTGGTTAGAGGTCTATTTCTCTCTTTTGGAAAAATAGCAATTTTTATAAAGTGTTGTTCATAAGACCAACTTTTGTTCTTCCCCAAGATTTTTTTACAGCTTTTGCACTGAGTAAATCAGCAGTAAGCCCTTATGCATATATAAAATGATGCAGTAGGAACTGATTTGTTTCAGGTTAAATATTTTTGTTACTATAGTTATAATTTTAGAAAGGAAGAAATGAGCCCCACAATGGCTAAATTTTACATAAGACCAAAAAATTCCAGAAACAAAGTAAAAAAAAAAAGTATTTAATTGGAGTAACCAAGAGAGGTGGAGGATATGATTAAATTTAAAGTTTTTGGTATTATAAAACACAAGCCGCAGATTCAGCATTGCTGATTAAGACATAAATGTTCAAAACGCACAGTCACTGACTCTGCAAGATTCTATTTAGACATCAAATATGACAGAGACAGTACCAGGTACAGTACAGTGGCATTCTCTAGAGAGTTCTCAGGCTTATTGCAGGATGAGGGGTAGGGACAGACAATCAGAACATAACACAGAGAAGCCAAGAAGACGAGCACCCAGTCATTTGGGACTGGTTGTGACTGAATCTATTCCGGCTCCTGGCAATGCAATGCATGCTGGAGAACTATGTACTATAAGGTTTTCAAGAACTTATTTTTCAGGAGAAAATTGTCCCTTTGGCCAAAGCATCAACCTATCAGTTAGCACCTGATCAAATGAACTGTTTGTACCATGTGGGGACTCCTCATCATTAGAGGGGATCAGAAAGAAGAAGAAGAAGAAGAAGAAG
>NW_006399920.1:3520910-3532467 GCF_000299155.1 Elephantulus edwardii | reverse complement strand
TGCCTCCAAGGAGCCACCCGGTTTAACCCTTTCCAGGATAAATCTGTTTGTTTTCCTAGCAATCCATGGTATTCTCAATACTCTTCTCCAGCACCACAGCTCAAAGGCATAATACTCACCTATAATTATTATTTATAAAATATTTTTACAATGGTATTAGGGTTCATTTGACAAACAGTTTAGAAAAAAATGAATAATTCTGACATATGTTGCAAACCAGCATTTCTACTCCATAAAGAGCAACTGAACTTATTTTTATGGTGAATTTTATAAGTGCAGAAAGAAAAGACATTAACTTATTTTAATGCTAGACATAGCAATCAAAATTTTCTCGTAAACCTTGTATTAAAAAAGCATTCTTCCTTAAGAATGTTTTCAAGTATACACAGAGGTACAGTGTAACTGAAAAATTGAAAGCTAGCATCATATATGCTGGATTTAACTTCTATTTGAGCATTTGTAAGCTAAAAGCTGGCAATGTTTGACATTTATTATTTTCACCTGGATTCTCACTGTCATTGTTCCTCTGTTGAAACACAATTATAATCCATATTTTAGTTTTCAAGTCATGTACATTAAAATATCTCAACAGTATTATCCAGTGTGAAGAAAGATTTGAAATTACACTACTCTTTTCCTTAAATTCCTCTTCTCAACAGACGGTACCACAAATAGAAATCTCTATTTACACAGGCACCATTTCTTTCGGCCTCTCGCCTGGTTTCCTTTCACTTCTCCATATGATTTCACACACTACTAGTCTATGAAATAATGAGAGGTCATCGTCTGTCAATCTGTTTTTATTTTTACTGCTGAAAGAGTTTCACAAATATTGTCTTGTTTTGAGGTTGATTTTCTCTTTCCATAACTTCATCTGTATAGAAAGATGGAGAAACATATTCCTTCTTGAGGACACTTTCAATTAGTATTTTACTTATTATAATGCATTCTATATTCTTAATCTTTAAAATCTGACTCCATTGATAAATATTACTTATTTTACCTGGAGGCCAATTGTTTGGATAAAGAATCTCCCATCCCACCTGGAAGGAAGTTGTTGCATTATTACATAAAATGCTAGGATAAAACCCCTCCCCCAAAAAAAACAAACAAACAAAAAAAACCCTGTGAAGTATAAAGTATAATTTATCTCTTCCTTCAAAATGTGTAATTTGTATGTAGACTTGTTCTCTGAATTGGTTTACTAGCAGGAGACATATGATATGGAAAAGAAAACTGTACAATATCTAATATACTTTGAAATTTTAAGTGAGTAGACATTTTTCATTGAAGATCTTGATATGACCTAAATTATTGTATCACCTAGAATAGAGAAATGTAAAGAAGACATAAGGAGAAAAATTAAGCATAACACTTTAATGTATTGAGATGACCTTGGTGTGGGATGGAGAAGTTAACAGCTTAGAGCCCAAGAGAACACGAGCTGCAACTTTCATATCTCTGGTCCATTTGTGGGCTTTGCCATTTGAAATTACTCTTTTACTTTGAATTAGTTCTGCCCCATTGTAATCTTCAAGGTTGTAAATCTCGAGAAGACTGTTCATTTTTCTCCCTGATGGATTTGACTCTAAGCCTTTGCGTTATCAGTGTAACTTGCTCTGCCCTTTACCACCAGACCTCCTTTTTTAGATTATTGTTATGTGCCATCACGTAGGAAGTGTCCATAGCTGATCCTCCAGAAGGTTTTCAAAGGCAGTTAATCACGTGGATAGAAATCATCCAGCTGTCTCCTGAGGGGCAGCTGCTGGATTTGAACTGTGTCTCTTTAGGATCACAGTGCATTTTTTTTTTTTTAAGTTTTCAAAGTTATGTCCTGGAATTTTTAAATTTTCTCTTATGTATATAAATGCATGTATATAGATATAGATGTATATTTTGGTCAATTGATAAGGAGAGATGATCAATGAGTATATGAAAATAAGAAATTACTATGTTCACATAGACATTCTAACAACTGTCTTAACAATACCTTTCAAATGAGTAGAAAAAAACCCCCCTTTTTTAATGAACATACCATAGTTGTTGTGGTTATTATTATTATTCATTTCAATGAACATTTACAGAGATTTTGGATTTCCATTACAGTGCAATTTCTTACTACTAGTCCATTAGATTGCTAGATAATAATTAAAGTAATAAGACTTTCCCCCACCATGTCATTTGAAACACAACTGGCAACAGAGTAGAAATTTTGTTAACTGAAAAAAACCAAGAAAGTATTCATCATATTAGAGTCAAAGGAGACAAAGATAACAAAGAGTTGTGGTTCTCCTGATGATGTCTTTAAAAATCTTTTGTCTCTCAGTGGCAAAAGGACAAATACTGCATAATGCCACTGTTGTAAAGCGGCTCTGACATCAGAATTGGGGAGAATTTCAGAGGGGATATATGATGTAAACTGCATTGAAACAGATGCAGGAAAGAACTATTTAGGAGGAATATATGATTAGGTATTATTGTCATTACAAGAGTCAAGAATGAAAGCTGCATAGTGGAGTGGACTTGGGGGGGATTGTATAAAAATGATTTTTTTTTCTTTTCAAACAGAAAAGCGAACTGGGGGAGGGGTGGGCAGGGAGGAAAGTCTGCAACAAGGAACCCATGGAAATCCAAAGTCTCTGTAAGCTTTCATTAAAATTTACAAACAAAAATCCTTTATTTACCTGATTTCATTTGATTCTTCAAGCAAGTCATGAGGTAGTGAGACATGGCATTATTATTGCTGTCTTCTTATTCTTAATACGACCTTATGCTTTGAGGTGAATCAGCCTACACGGCTAGCTCAAAGGTTTCACTTCACTGGTGGTTTGAATCAATTAGCAGTTCTACAGGAAGGAGAAATTTGATCACTGGCTTCCTTTTATGATTTTTAAAGCTTTGGTAACCCATTAAAAGGTCTTCTTGTTGGTGGTGGTGGTTGCCTTTGAGTCAAGCACGACTCATAGCGACCCTAGGAACAAAACGCGTGAAGCCCCTCTACAACTATTGACATTTATCAAAGTTCATAGCATTTCCGGAGGCATATTGTTTAGGAAGTGGGTGCCACTTCTGCTTCCAAACCTGTCGAAGTATGTTACCGTTGCTATGTGCCTGCAATGTAGGGACGCTGAATTGACTCCACTGCAGCGAGTTGGACTTAGTTTTTTTGTTTGTTTGTCTTTAAAATGTAACCTTAATTGATTGAACTTAAAAGTGAATCAATCTTTTCTACACTAATGCATGCTACCCATTACCTATTTCTATCTAATGGATTCAGACTCTAGGTGACCTAAAGGACAGGGTCAAAGCACCCTTCCCATAGAGTTTCCACATCTGTAAGTCTTGACATCAGCGACTATCACATTCCTCCCACAGATGGTGGTGAGCTCCACCCATTGACCTTTCACCTAGCAGCTTGATACTTAAAATGATCTTGCCCCCAAGGACCCTTCTAATGCACGCTAGAGTTCTTTAACCATAGTGACTTGAATACAAAGTCAAAGAATCGCCAATTTTATGTGAATCACTGAATGCTTTTAACAATGAAGGATATGATCTTAAAGGCTAACCACTGGGCGGGGGAGCTTTTTCTTTGTTCTACAGTAGGAGGTGTGAGGTCCATTAGTTTGGTTGGTGACTCTGACCTAGAAAAAGGAAGTAGGGGATTGAATAATTTTAACCCTCATCCCATTTTACCCCTACAGCCAAATAGCTGTATTTCTGTACTTTCAGCATTAGATGCTTCAGTGTCCATGCAAACACCAGCTTCAAAGGCAAACTTATGATTTCTGCCTTCTAATAAGTGCCAAACTAAGAACTAACAATAAAAAACATGACCACAAGCACCCCAGGAGAATTGAGAGCAAGAAGGGGCTGTCTGTGTATAGACTGAACAAACTGGCCTTACAGATTTGCCTGTTAAGGACAGCCCTGTTCCTTTCTTGGAGCAGAAAACTTAAAATACTGGAAGGGAGGGACCTGTTCCACCTTCCTCCCCTCACTCACTATAGACCCTGAGCTTTTTTCTTAAATAACCTACAATTTTAGATACAGAAAAGTGATCTTCTGTTTATAGTCCCACTTCCCAACTGCTGGATCTCCAATTTGGGGAAAATGTTTTCAGTGTTGCATAGAAATATTTTACAATAGACTTTGGAGTCCTTGTCCCAGCTTTGGTGGTGAATGGTGTATTACATGTTAAGCTGTTAACCAAACTATCAGCTATTTGGATCCAAAAGTTGGTCTTCAAGAGAAAGATAGGCAGTCTTGTCCTGTAAAGATTTACTGCCCAAGAAATCAGATAAAAGGTTCCAGAGTCAAAACTGAATAGAGCAGGAGGGGGTTTATTCTAGTAGAAACTATTTGTGAAGGTAACAATAGCAGGGAAAGCAACATTCAGTGGATGAATCGAATTTTAATTCGTCTTTGTGAGGCAATATGGAGTAGACCCAAATCCATTTGGGCTTAGTAAGTACTCTTAAGCTTCTCATATGCTTATAATAGTTCATGGAGTAACAGATTTATTTCAATCAGAGGAGTATCTATTTAGAATTTTAAAACCATAAATACTATGTAAAATACGATACCATGTTGCAGTCTTGCAAATAAAAACCAAACCAAATGTGTTGCTATGGAGTTGATTCTGATATTTGATGATCCCAGAGGATCTCTGGTGGTAAGAAGCTGTGCTGCCATCATGAAAGCACGCGGTTTGAATCCACCCGCTGCTCTGTGAGAGAAGGATGGGCAGACTCCTCCAGTGTGATTAACTGCCTCTGAATACCTGCAGAAAGGTCAGCTGTGAGTCTGTCCTGACTCAATGGCACACAACAACATGTATTACTAAGTAGGACTGTGCTTTAGAGTGTTCTTGGCTGTAATTTTTATGGAACCAAATCACCAGACCTTTCTATCAAGGAATAGTAATAGTCAATTTTAGATTCATTGTTAAGCACCAACAATTTGTACCACTCAGGAGTATTGAAAAAATAAAGGGAATCTATCCAATAAGAAGGAGCTCTGGCAGCCTAGTCCACACGGAGTGGTACTGCTAACACAAGGGCTGTGCCTCTCTGGTTGTTCAAGTTCATGAGCCACTCCAAGTGTTGAAATTCAAATTCAGGAAAGAAAGTCTCTTAGGGTAAGTGTTTATTGAAAGACTGAAAAGCTGGCCAAGAGTCAAGGCGAAAACATCAATTCAGTGCTTTGAAGGATGGACATGAAAAATGAACATCACTGTATCCAGAGGTGGCCTTATCCTTGGGTCTGTAAAGGTGCTGGGCACAGAGGCTGGAGGGCTAAAGTACATCAGGATAATACTGTTGTTGTTATGTGCCGTCGAGTCATTTGCGACTCATAGCGACCCTATGCACAACAGCCCTAAACCCTGCTCTATCCTGTGCCAACCACACTGCCTCTGACACACCCATCCCAATTACCCCAGTCACCGAACCAATCCATCTCATAGAGGGCCTTCCCCTCCTGCGCTGTCCCTCCACCCTCCCAAGCATGATGTCCCTCTCCAAGGACCCGTCCCTCCTGGCAACATGTCCAAAGTATGTCAGACGAAGCCCCAGAATCCTTGCCTCCAAGGAGTAGCTTGGTTTAATCCTCTCCAAGATGAATCTGTTTTTTTTCCTGGCAGTCCATGGTACATTCAGTACTCTTCTCCAGAACCACAGCTCAAAAGCATCCACTCTCCTTCTGTCCTCCCTAGTCATTGTCCAACTCTCTGATGCATAACAAGTGACTGCAAAGACCGTGACCTGTATCAGGCGCACCTTAGTCTAGCTAGGAAATAATCAAACCTTATGACAATGGAAGCAAGAGAAGTGAGGATGCCGATATCATAACCCCCCCTCCCCCCAACAGCTGACATCAGAATCACAAGGAAAGAATACTTGTTAAGGTCCTTGTTATTGTTAGGTCCTGTAGAGTTGCTCACAACTCATAGGGACCCTATGTACAGCAGTTCTGAAACCTGTGCTATCCTGAGCCAATCTCATTGACTCTGACACGCCTAATCCCATTGCCCTAGTTCCCCCATGTCAGTCCATCTTATCTGGGGTCTTTCTTTCCTATGCTGTCCCTCCACCCTTTCAAGCATGATGTCCTTCTTCAAGGACCTCTTGGCCATGAGCCCAGAGCGTATGAGATGGATCTTCAAAATCTTTACCTCCAAGGAGAAACTTGGTTTCACCCTCTTAGCCCAATCAGTTCTAACTTGGTTTGGCTCAGAATTAGCTGTTTTGGGGGTCATTCACAATATATCACACACCAAGTGAGAAAGATGGGTAGAATACTATCATAACGTGCAGCCTGAGAAACTCAAAGAGGGTCACTTACTGGCATGAACTCGATGAAAATGAAACTAAGTGACAGTGATATTAAACTTTATGATGAATGAAATTTGGGCGTATATGAATGACATTTTAAATATTTCTTTTATTCTGTCAAAATTATCATTGTTTCACTTTTAAAAAATGTTCTATTGTGTATGGAGTGAGGTGTGGGTCTTGCTTGAGTCTTTTGCAGATATTTTTCCAATTTTGCCAACACCATCTGTTAAAAAGGCTGTCGTTTCCCCACTTCACTGATTTCATCTCCTTGTCAAAGATCAGTTGACCATAGATAGATGGGTTGATCTCTGGATTCTCAATTAGATTCCATTGATCTATGTGTCTGTCATTGTACCAGTACCATGCTGTCTTTACCACTACGGCAGTATAGTAGGATTTGAAATCAGGGAGTGAGATACCTCCTACCGTCCTTCTATTCTTAAGGAGTGCTTTGCTTATTCGGGGCTTTTTTCCATTCCATACGAAATTGGAGATTGCCTTTTCCATCCAACTCAAGGTGGATCATGGACCTAGGACTAAAACCAAGGACTATAAACTTCATTACAGAAAAGCTAGGAACAACACTAGAAGTCCTAATCCACAACATAAACAGTCTTCCCAGTATCCTGGAAAACCTACAACCAGGAGAAGATAACATAGATGAATGGGATCTTCTAAGACTCAAATCCCTATGCACATCCAAAAACTTCTCCAGTAGGGTTAAAGGGAAGCCACTGACTGGGAAAAAGTATTCGGTAATAACATATCAGATAAGGGACTTATATCCAGAATTTATGAAATACTTGAGCACTAAAACAAGATAAAGGCAAGCAATCCAATAGAAAAATGGGCACAGGATATGAACAGGCACTTCACCGAAGACGACATTCAGATGGCTGACAAGCACATGAAGAAATGCTCAAAATCCCTAGCCCTAAGAGAGATGCAAATTAAAACAACTATGAGATATCATCTCCCCCCAGTCAAAATAGCAAAATTTAACAGAACAGCAAGCAACAAATGCTGGCGAGGTTGTGGAGAAACTGGAACCCTGATTCACTGTTGGTGGGAGTGTAAAATGGTGCAACCCCTGTGGGAAGCAGTATGGCGCTTTCTCAAAAAGTTGCAAATAGAGATACCATTTGACCCAGCAATTCCACTACTGGGAATATACCCTGAAGAGACCATAGCTGACATCCAAGCAGATATATGCACACCCATGTTTATTGCAGCTTTGTTCACAATAGCAAGGAGTTGGAAACAACCTAAGTGCCCATTAACAAACAAATGGCTAGAGAAGCTGTGGTATATTCGCACAATGGAATACTATGCTGCATTAAAAAACAAGGAACTCATGCAATATTATTCAAAATTGTTGACTCTGGAGAACATTATGCTGAGTGAAATATCCCAGTCACAAAAGGACAAATATTACATGATGCCACTGTTGTAGAATGGGACTGTCCTTGGGGTTGGGGAGAGACTGAGTAAGATGGGTTCAATAATGTATACTGTACTGAAACAGAGGAGGGAGAAAACTGTTTAAAAGAGATATATAACTAGGTATTTCTGTCATCACAGGAGTCTAGAGCAAGGGCTCCATGGTGGAGGGGACCTGGGGGAGGGTTTGTAAAACAATGAAAGAATCTTTTCTTTTACTTTTCCATAATTTTTGACTCATGTACTTATAACTTGTTAGTCAAATTTGTGTCTTCTAGGTTGCAACACCCCCATGATACATCTTCAAGGATATGAACATGTACGGCCAAACACAATCAATAAGAGTGCATCTAAATTCCAAAATCAATCTCCATAATAGTCTATGTGTTTCCTACTGCCAAAGGGGCCCTCCGTTTAGAGTAGTGAGAGAAGATCTTCACCCTGAAACCCACAGCGTCCCTTTTCAGCAGGAAGTAGCTAAGAGAATACGCCATCCCCTTTTCCTTATGAATCAGAATGAAGTCTCTCTCAGGGAGGAGTGATAGGGAATGGCAAAGGACACACTGACAAAGGAGATTAATCAGAACTGACTTTGACAAGCACTGTGGCAATTGGACAATTAAAACAGACATTCGGGTGGCGGGGAGGAAGAACAAACTGGGGAGGATGGTGGAGAGAATGGTGCGGCAATGAAGGAGTGAAAGCCCAGAATCCCTGTGAATGTTCATTGAAACTAATAAAATTTAATAATAATAATAAAAAAATGTTCTATTAAGTCAGGCTGTTTCAGTTAATCTTTTTGATGAACTCATTTAAACGGCCATAGCGTAGTGCTCTGCTAACTGAAAGATTGGGTGTCCCTGGGGGTTCAAATCACCAGCAACTACTTGGAAGAAATATTAATACTCTCTCCTATTTTTTTTTTTTATATATACAGTCTCAGAAACCCAGTGGAAGGTTACTATTAATCGAAACTAATTCGATGGTCATGAGTGTGACTTTTGTTTACTGCTTACCACTAACAATACTATTACACTCACAACACAGGCATATGTGTATGGGTAAATATGCAAACAATATTAAAATGACGTCTGAATATCACCTCAATTGCTATTCAAAAGAAAAAAAATCTCATTTGATTATCATAATCAAGGTTAGGTCCTTAGAAGAAGTAGGATTTTGAGTGAAACTTGGTGGAAAAGTGAATTGTGGCACCAAGAGAGACTATAAAGAAGAATGCCTTATGATCTCTGAATATACTTTAATAAAAATGTTTCAAAGCAGAACCTCCCATTCAGACTGCTTTAAAAATGCAGTGCTTGTTTGATTGGTCAAATGCTTCCTTGCTTTATAAATTCTTAATTAAAATTTTATTTACTAGACTAATATTTTATGGTGTGGTCTGTAACTTAGACTCACAATTTAATTCCTAACTTATACATTGACCAAGATTTTCCCATTACTTCTTGGTAACTAGGTTTGCCAATGCACAGGATAGGACAGCATTCAGATCTGTTGTTCATAGTATTGTTCTGGGTCATGTGTGAACTCGATGGCTCTTAACAAGAACCACAACAGATTTATCTACTGTGTTCTACAGTCATTGAATCAATATATGTATCTTCCATGGGGGGAAAAAAGATTTATCAGGAAAATATTAGAAAGGAGAAGTATGATTAATCACAAATTATAAATTAGGTGGTACTCTTCATTGATATCCTATGCTTTGTCCCTATCTCATTTCTTTTTCTATCATCTTTCCTCCTTTATTATTTCTCCTTTTCTTCTCTGTCAAGTCACATAGCTCAAGTTATTCCAAGGAAAAGTTCAAATAATATCAACTAGCACTTTTATTTCCTTTAAAGTCACTATATTACCTCACCTAGAGGATTTTCTATTTAAGACTTCTCTCTCAATAAGATGTTCTCCATAGGATTCCCTGTGGTGAAAAAAATCTCAGATTTCTACTTGGCAGATGAGAGATATATATTCTGTTTTTTCCCTGTTACTTTCATAAACTACCAACTCAGTCCTTGGTCTGGTCCCTTGATATTTAGACTACACAGGTTCTGAACAGAGAAAGCAGTACTGCACATGTAACATGATGATGGCAAGAGAATTGAAAAGATAATTCCCCAGACAGAAATATGGAAACATAAATTCACAATGAGGGATGTTGATTTTGGGTTTTGTTTAAAATTAACTTAGATTGAGTTTCGATCATCTGTTGGAAAGGATGCAGTTGGAGTGCCCTTTGGATGCAAGAATGATGAGGCTTCACCTCACATAATTTGGGCATGTTGCTAGGATTGGGCATGTTCCTTGGAGAAGGATGGGTGGAGGGTCATTGAAAGAGAAGAAGACCCTCAAACAGATGGACTGACACAGGATGGTGCAGGATAGCATAGAGTTCAGAACTTTTATTCATAGGGTTGCTATGAGTCATACTTGACTCGATAGCACCTAACAACAACAACAACAATGACATCATTTCTAATTAAGAAATTGATAACTATAAAACCTTTTAAAATATATTAACATTCACAATACCATGAAACATTGACATAGCATGACACAGTGTGACATTGAGATTAACCACATGAGAAACACAGAAATTTTCTAGTGTTTTTTGTTTTATGATCTAATTCACATTTCAGACTTTCTCTTCTTGTCAGCAGTCGTCTACCATTTGCTGGTAAGTGATTAATTACTTGTCACTTCTAATTGTGAAAAGAAAGGCAAAGAACACATGATACTACAAAGGATATTGCCAAATTTAGGAGGTGACTGGCCAAAGTATGAAGACTCTTCAATGTAATTTTATTCCTTATTAACTGATCAGGGTAGGGACAACATTTCTAAAGATTTATATGTCACTATTCACAGAGTTTAATACACTACAGATTGTGAGGATGGTAGAAGACTGAGCAATGTTTTGTTCTGTTATACGTAAGGTTGCCACGAGGTGGGAGCTGACTGCTGTTGTCAAGTACTGTTGAGACAAGCAGGGCACTTAACAACCCTGTGAACAGCCAGCCTGAACCTTGTACTATCCTGTGCCGGCCTCCTCATCTCCAACACACTAGAGTCCTTTGCAAAAGTCACCATGTCACTCTATCACCTTGAGGGTCTTCCTCTCCTTCACTAACCCAACCCTCCATCTTTCCAGGCATGACGTCTCTTTCCAAGCATGATATCTCTTTCCAATTAGATGAAAATTAGTGACATGGTTAATAATTCTCTTTTTCATTGCTGTTTAATTAGAACTGACTCAGAGTTGACCTCCAGGCCTATATGAAAAATCAGAACATTTTATATAATTTACAAAAATTATACAAACATTTTATGATATTGATGAAAAAAATTTGCTCAGCAACACAGCCAGAGTGTTAAGAATGAATTTATTAAAAATTTTTAGGAACTTATAGCTGATATTAAAGGATTAGAATATCATTTTAGGTATTGAAGGTGGCTCTAAATTTTGCTTTTTAACTTTAGTTTTTCAAGAAAAGGAGCTAATTGAAACAATTTCATTTATAGAGCTTTATTAAGAGTGATTATAGCAATAATGGAAACAAAAATAACTTTCAATGATGCTGTTTTAAGTTTGCAACATATTTTAGAGAATAACACCATGTGGTAGTTAAAATAAGTTATAGATGATCTTCTATTACAGATAAAGAATCTGTGGCTTAGACAGCGTAAGTAACCTACCTAAAGTTCTAAAAACCTTAAGCTAAGAGTACTTGAAAAAGGAAGAGTGACGGCATTTAGAACAA
>NW_006399920.1:3511148-3520684 GCF_000299155.1 Elephantulus edwardii | reverse complement strand
TAAATAATCCAATAGAAAAATGGGCACAGGATATGAACAGACACTTCACCGAGGAAGACATTCAGATGGCTAACAAATAAGTGAAGAAATGTTCAAAATTGCTAGCTCTAAGAGAGATGCAAATCAAAACAACTGAGATATCATCTCACCCCAGTTAGAATAGCAAAATTTAACAGAACAGCAAGCAACAAATGCTGGCGAGGTTGTGGAGAAAATGGAACCCTTATTCACTGATGATGGGAGTGTAAAATGGTGCAAACACCGTGGAAAATGGTGTGGCCCGTTCTCAAAAAGTTGCAAATAGAGAAACAATTTGACCCAGCAATTCCACTACTGGGAATATATTCCAAAGAGACCATAACTGACATCCAAGCAGACATATGCACACTCTTGTTTATTGTGGCTTTGTTCATAATAGCAAGGAGTTGAAGACAACCTAAGTGCCCATCAACAAACGAATGGATAGAGAAGCTATTTCACACAATGGAATACTACATTGCATTGATAAATAAGGAACTCATGCAATATTATTCAAAATGGGTGAGCCTGGAGGACATTATGCTGAGTGAAATATCAGTCACAAAAGGACAAATACTTCATGGTGTCACTGTTGTAAACAGGACTGACCTCGGGGTTGGGAGGAGACTGAGAAAGATGGGTTCAATAATGTATATTGCATTGAAACATATGAGGGAGACGACTGTTTAAAAGGTATATGTGATTAAGTATTTTTTTTTTAGGTTGATTTCAATTTATTGAAAGCTTAGGGTGAATAGGTATTTTTGTCATGACCTGAGTCCAGAGCGAAGGCTGCATAGTGGGATGGACCTGGGGGGAGGGATTGTAAAGCAATGAAAGAATTTTTCTTTTACTTTTCCAAGAGGGTAATGTACTTGGAGGGAGGATTAAAAGGGAAGAAAAGTGCAACAATGAATGAATGGGGGAAAATATTTTACTTTAAATTGCATAGTAAAACAAAAAAAAATATTTTAGTCTCTCTGTTTTAAAATAGTGAATTCTAGCAGAGATAGTTTTGCTAAGAACCTTTAAAATAGTTATTTCTAGTAAAAATTTTTGTATTTTAGCAGAGTGCTGTAATGAGAGTTTGCTGTTATTATTACTGAGTTGGTTCAGAGTCATAGTGACCCTGTTTATAACCCTGCCTAATCCTCCACCATCAAAATTCTGGAGCTTACTGATGCATTAATTCTGCCAATGCATTTTATTGAGTATCTCACTCTCTTTCACTATTTTTCCCCATGTGATAACCTTCCCCAGAAACTGACTTAATCTGATAATAGGCTCAAAGCCTGTGAGACCAAGTCACACAATTTCTTGATTCTAAAGATCGTTTTGGATCATTTCTTTCAAGATAGAGTTGTTTGGCTTGTTGTTGTTGTTGTTGTTGTTATGTGTCATCAAGTAGACCATGACTCATAGTGACCCTATGAACAATTGCTCTGAACTTTGCCCTATCATGAGGCAATCTTACTGCCTCTTCTGCACCTGCTCCCATTGTCACAGTTACTGTCTTCCTCATCTTATGTCTTCCTCTCCTGTGCAGTCCCTCTATCCTTTTAAGCATGATGTCCTTCTCCAAGGACTGGTACCTGCTGGCAGTGTGTCCAAAGTATGTTAGACAGAGTTTCACAATCCTTCACTCCAAGGGGCAGCTTGGTTTCACTCTCTTTAAAACAGAGGACAGACCTGCTTATTTTTTTTTTTTTTTGGCAGTTCATGGTAAATTCAACACTTTTTGACAATATCACAATTGAAAGGCATTCATTCTTCTTTGATCTTCCTTATTCATTGTCCAACTTCCCCATGTGTATGAGGTGATTAGGAAGTCATGGCTTGGGTTAGGCATACTTCATTCAGTCTTTTCAACGGCATATTTGCTCTTATTAATGACATCCATAGTAATAGATTGGCCCACTTTAATGCTCCCATAAAGAATGTGTCCACTTATGAGTGGGGTGTGTGTATGTGTGTTTGATTCCACCAATTTGACTATTTTATAAAATCCATCTGAAAACCCAGTTAGCAAGTTCTGTGACCAGGATTTGAGCCTGGACATAATGAAATCTCTTGTGCACAAGCTTTGACAACTAACAATTCTGGCTTTTTACAGGGTAGCACGTAGATTCTGGTTCAGCATTTCTTGAACAATCCATCAAAGTTAAAGCAGACACAAAAGTGAATGGATATATTTCTGGTAATTATTGTTGTTTATAACTTACTTTGTAAATTGCATATCACAAAGTTTGCCATTTAAGTCACTTTTGAAAAGAACAATATAGTGACATTAATTACATTTTGTATATTATACAACCTCCACCATTACCTTTTTCCAAAACTTCTTCATTATCTCAAACATGAATTATTCCTTAAGCAGTAGCTATCCACCTTTACCCTATAACTTTCCTGACTTACTTTATTAGTATTTTTCTTATTGATTCTTTTTCAGCAAATGGGAATGCCAATCATCACTTAAAATCTCTTTCATTATGTAAAAATCTCATTATATACTTTACAAATTTTTTAAAACTCATATCTGAGAATATGGCTTTAAAATTTATGGAAATAGTAGTTTAGGCCTAAGCAGTAATATAAAAAACTACTTCTTTGAAATAAAATAATTAATTTTGCACACATATAAGAAAATACTAGGACAAAATACTGTGAGTTATAAACCTGGAGGTAAGATTGTATGTTTTCCTGGAATATAATATTTATTAATTTATGATATCATGACCCTAAGTTTTCTATTTTTTATGTGCTCTTCTCAGTATCCTTCTAGTAAGCTGCATTTTTCACTTTTAAGTGTACTGTCCAAAACCAGGTGCAACTAAGATTTTTTTCTTTATTTTATTTGTGTGATATCATTATTAACCAAATAATACAATTCAGTAAAACAATAAGCTTTAACTTTTTACTAAATTTCCCCTCTTTTGATGAATCTTGGTTTTATATTCCTAAACCAAATTGTCTCTTGCTTTCTATTAAATATTTACTTTCTTCTCTATTTGATTCATCACACTTTTAGGGTGACTATTTTTCCATGTTTGGATATGTTTTGCCATATTTCTCTATTATTTTCAGAAAAAGTCCAATAGCTAAAATTGAAAAAGAAACAAAATAATTTATACCCATCATTGATACCTCAGTGTTTACTCTCCACTATTCTGCTTTTGCATGAAATAGCCAAGTCATTTATCTTGCCTCCATGGCTGGTACAACTAGAAGTCATAAATCCTGTGGATTTACTCCAGGCCTCTGATTTATTTAAACTGAACATTAAGTCATTAGCCATTTTTCATTGTGTATTATGTCCTTTTGTTGATAGCAACCTGAATGTATACATGGTCTATTTGCTGGGACTGAAATCCAAAATACAGCAGGGAAGATAAATGTCAGGACCTAACTCAGATCGAAGGCCCTTTCCCGTCAATGCTCAGTCTTTGCCATGAAAATGTCTAAGACAAAAAATCTAATCATTCTCTGTGATTTTACCTCAAAAAGCTAGGAATAAACCCTAAATTTCAACCCAGTAGAAGTTATTTGCTAAATATCAATAGTGTGCTCATTTTATTCTTTAATCCATCTGTTCATACAGTGCAGGGACCAATAGGGCTTGGTGTCTATATGTGCAAGCTCTGACATCAATCTAATAGGGTCCAAATGATATTTAATTTACATAACTTAAGAAAGTCATCCAAATATCCTAGATCTTTTATTTATAATAGTAGGTAGGTCACTGAGGCACTACAAATTTGTTACTGTGTTATATACAAAACAATATGGAATTTGTATCTATCTATCTATCTATCTATCTATCATCTATCTATGAGTTAACTCCTATATGCACTATATTAAGTACATTTTATTCATAAAAATCCATTATATAAAAATATATATAAACATCTTTCACATGTATGAAACATCTAACAATTGTTTTCTCTTTACAGTCACATTTTCTTGAATGAGCCCAATCTGGTCAGATCAGAAGCTAAAAAGAGCCAGATCTTAGTAAGTGGGTGAGAACCCCCCACACACACACACACACGTGCACACATCCCGTATAGGGTATAAACTAAGATTTGGGACTATCATTTCTGCATCTTAAAGAGACTTTGAAAAGGAGAC
Organism: Elephantulus edwardii; assembly: GCF_000299155.1. Classification (NCBI taxonomy): domain Eukaryota; kingdom Metazoa; phylum Chordata; class Mammalia; order Macroscelidea; family Macroscelididae; genus Elephantulus; species Elephantulus edwardii. Next base: position 3,516,538 of record NW_006399920.1, on the reverse strand, counting down.
CTCCGCAGACATCTGGATTCCAGAAAATATAATTAGGGAAGTTGGATTTGGTGGTTGTTAGAAGTACTTATGAGCTAAGACTCTATCTTTTTTATTCTGTTGCCGAATTGGAACCAACTGCTAATCGCATTTAGAAAATTATTTAAAAAATTGTATCACTGTGACTAATCTTTGTTCAGTTTTCCTAGGCTGTTTTTGGTATGGGTTTATTTTTCTTCTAAAAAATTATGACCAGGGTCACTATGGTAACTGCTGCAGAAGTTTGTAATTTTACCAAAAACTGGGTTTGTTCACCCTTGAATTTTAATACTTAATGATTAGCAATACTTTAGCCTCCATTCTACTGTCTATAAAGGACACTCTGGTGGTTAATGGAACATCACCAGAATTTTGAGAGCAGAGATGTTATTTGTTAAAATCAGGTATATTTCTATCCAAATATATATATTCTTTTAGAGAATAATATTTTTATGTTATTTAATTCAGTTACGGTAGCTATATGTTATCACAAATAAAATGATAAGTGTCTTCCATAGTACCATATTCTAGTGAGAAAATGGCAAAGAATATAAGTGCTATAGTTTTATTCTAATCCCAATCTTTCTCTAAAAAAGAAGACAAGACAGATGAGAAAACTTATAGAAATAAATACTTCAATTACAAATTAACTTGTTACTAGCAATTAGAGCACAGAAATTTGAGGCAAGGATGTCCATGGGGTGTCATTTAGCCTAACACACTAAATTACAGAGATAAGAAAGGCTAAACATAAGAAAATAAAATTACTTTTGTTCATTGAAGAGAGTAATAGTGTTAAGTATCTTTCATATTTCATGTTTAATCTTCACACTAACCTTAAAAAGTTGCAATAACTCTCCCTACTTTGTAGGGGAGAAATCTAGTTTTAAATTTTCCATATGATATACAGCTAGAAATCTGAAAGTATGAATTTTAAATCTAATTTTTCTTCCTCCAAATCTCTTCAACTATTTTAGAATTAAATTTCTTGCCTAAGGCCTAAACTAGCACATCCATCTCTTCACTCTTAGTCTGATATTATTTCTTGTGTCTTGCTACACTATTGGAACATTTTTATGCTAAACTCTTGATCTCAAATCAATCTACTGGACCATCCACTCCATGTGTATATAGAAAAACCCTGTTTATGAAGAAAAGCGTGAATATTGGGTATCTTATAAACAGTATTTCTAAAGAAAGAAAATCCTAAATATGTCTAAGAGAGAAAAAAGATAAATGGTATGCCCTATGTGATATTTGTGTGCTTATCAAATGTTGTTTGAAAGTACGTTTGTTTTCAAATGTGGCCTAGCATATATAGGTAGATGAAGTGAATAAATATTTCCTAAAAGTTTTCAGATTTTTTTTTCACCAAATGCTGAGCTAGCAAATTGTTATTTCAATTGGAATATTCATGATTTTGTGTATTATGCTCAACAACAAAACATTAGATGCTCAACTTTACAAAAACCTTTTACCTGTTACTGGGTAAACATTCACTATTTACATCCAGAATAGTAATTGATGGTCCTATTGTGCCCACAGAGCTATAATTCACTTCAAGGTTTTCTGCTGACTTTGTGCATTGCTAGAATATTATCAGAATGCTTTATCACTAGCCTCAAAACCCCGTAGCTAAATTTAAAGCTCTGAAGTATTCACTCTGTGGATACGTGTTTGTTTCTCCAAGTCAGAGGGCAAAGATGGCTTATAAGATACATGGGCATCACTGTCCAGGAGTTTGATTTGTCAATGATAAGGACTCTGTGGAGGTTCTGAGTTATAGGGTAACTTTCAGATCTTGGTGACAATGAAGTGAAATATCCTTTAAGTATTCTAAATGTTGTAAATCATATCTCTTATGGTTGAAAAAGAAAGGCAATCCAATTTCAAGATGAGAAATTGCTGACTACTGTTACTAGACGTGATATAATTAAGCTTCAGGGGCCCATGGGGCCCGGGCTCTCACTCAGCCCACAGCTTGTGCATTTCTCTGTGTATCTGATCCACTTTACCACCCTGCAGGTCAGTTTCATCAAGATGCATGCTGGGAGCCTGGGTATCAACAGCTCTTCATCTCAAATCTTCCAGCTTCCCAGTCTCATGAATCTTTTAACTCATTCCTACTTAGTAAATCTTAGCAAAGGGTTTTGCTGGCCCACTGGTAATCAGGCATAGGTTCTGGGATCCAGCAAATGGGGCCGGGTTAGGTCTGTATAAACCTATTATTACACCAATTACATAGAAAGTTTAAAACCTAGAGAATTGCACTGCTTTCCCAGAGGCCATGCCTCTGTGGCCATTCAAACTTACTAGCAGCTCATGGGGAGAAAAATGAACAATCTCCTCTCATGTGATTTACAGCCTCTGGAAAGACATTGGAGGATCTCTGTCTCCAAAGAAATGAGAGAGAAAAAGAGAAAGAGAAAGAGAGAAGAGAAGAGAAGAAAAGAGAAGAGAACAGAAGAGAACAGAAGAGAAGAGAGGAGGAGAGGAAAGGGAGAAAGGGATGGGAGGGAGAGAGAGAATGAGGGGAAGAGAGAGGGAAGGAGGATAGGGATGGGAAGGGAAGATATGGGGGGGAGAGAAAAAAGGAGGAAATGGGGATGGGAGGGATAGATAGATAGATAGATAGATAGAGACAGAGAGAGAGAGAGTGCATGCCTCCTCTAACAGGAGCATAGTGGGCCATGTTCCATGCTTCTAACCAAATGGCCAGTGGTTTGAATCCACTAGAAGGTCTCTATGAATGGGTATTGCTAGCAGTAGATTTTGAGGCGTATTCTAGCAGTCTAGTAGCTTAGTGGTAAGGAGTTGTACAACCAATGCAAAGGCACTCATGGTTCGAATCCACCAGCAGCTTTCTGGGGGAGGATGGATAATCTTCTCCTGTGTGACTTACTGCCTACAAAACCTTGTTAGAGGGGAGCTCTGGTGGCCTAGTGGCAAGGAGCTGCAACTACAATCCCAGAGGCGCACGGTTCAAATCCACCAGATGCTCTGCCAGGGAAGGGGGGGCAATCTCCTTCTGTACCAGTCAGATCTGATTTGACGGTACACGCACACAAAAATAATAAAATAAAATTAAAAAAAAAAGAAAAAAACCCCACCTTGTTAGAGTGTTAGTTATATGTCCTTTATTCTGACTTATGGTACACATAACAACAACAAACAGGAAACTAGAGGAAATCTGGTTGATAACAACAGAAATGTGAAGCAAGTAAAAGTGAAAATTGGCTTCTATTGCTTTGAATTTGTATATAATAGCTCATGGACTGAAATGTCTTTGTTTTTGTCAGTTAAAGAAATGGTAAGAACCAAAATTACAGCTGAATAGATTTCAAGCCTGGATTATAATCAATTGACTGAGTAGTTTTAGAATAGGAAATGAACAAAAGGGATTTAGTTTTAAGTCGATTACTAAATTTGTGTATCAAATCTCAGCTGGCTGGGATCTAAGCTTTGACCTATATAGGCAGTTTAATGTGGTATAATTGCTTATGTATTAGGAATATGAAACTTTGAATCACATTTCCTTTTATAACTGAACGATCTTTATAAGATAATATTGCACTGCATTTATTTGTTCTTAAAATAAACGTTTTAACAAAATGTCCCTCTAAATTTCAATTTAATTATTAAAATATAATTGCTGCCCTAAGTTAGAAAACATTACAGTTGTTGTTAATGCAGCTATAGAAACTCAAAAAGAGAAATTTTTTTATAAAAACTTATACAGCAAGGGCTCTCCCTATCTCACAACTGAAGAAATAATGAGTTGAAATATGATATATTGTTACATATACACCTGGTTGGATAAAGAGAAAAATTATCTTTTTGCCTTTTAATGCTTTTCGACTTTTAAATAAGACATCTCTTTATTTTTCCTTTAGAAGCCTTTGCCTGTTTATTACATTCCTTGGCGTTCTGGTGGCCTAATGGTAAGGAGATGTGTCTCCTACCCAAAAGCACATGGTTTGAAGCCACCTTCGGCTTTGTGGGAGAAAGATAGACCTTAAACTCCTGGGCGAATCTGATTCTGCTTTTAAAACCTACTGGAGGGTCAGTTATTAGTGAGTTCTGACTCAATGGTACATAACAATATAGAATGGTTCAACAATATTTATTCTACTCTCTATTGCCTGAACTAATACTTCTATTTCAAGTTTTACCTGCTCTTGTGGGTAAGGGAGAAACAAAAGAAGACGTTTCAGTAATGGAAACAAGCATAATTCTACAGATGGCATGTGTCGATGCAAGTATTACAACTCATAGCATCCCTGTGAGAAACAGACCTGAAACCCTCCCTTTCCTGTGCCATCCTCACTATCTCTGACACACTTAAGCCCATCGTTACAGTCACCAGTCAGCCTCTCTCATGAAAGGTCTTTCTCTCCCACACTGACCCTCCACTTTTCTAAGCATAGTGGCCTTAATGCTTGGAATAAGGACTGCGAGGACTGGTCCCTTCCTAACAACATGCACACAGGACATGAGGCTAAGGCATGCCATCCTTGCTTCCAACGAGCACCCCAGTTTCACTTTCCCTATGACAAACCTGTTTGTTCTTTTGGCTGTTTATGGTATTTTTGGCATTCTTCTCTGGCACCACATCTCAAAGGCATCAATTCTTCTGTCATCTTTAGTCATTGATCAGTTTTCAGAAGCATAACACACCGTTGAGAAGACCATGGCTTGGATCAGGCTGACTTTAGTTTCTGAGCTGAAATCATTTCTCTTTAGTACCCAGCAGAGGTCCCTTAAACAAAGAAAGAAAAATGCCTACAACTTGAATTTACACATGCTGTGTTTTTTGCCACAAATGTCCTTTACTTCCTTAAGCATTGCGCATCTATCATATTTCTACACAGTTATCAAGACTTGGCCAGGTATTAACTTTTCTATAACTAAATTATTACTGATGTACCTATATTTATCTTCTAAACTGCGAATTGCTTGACTATCGAAGACAATTTCTGATGATTTTTTAAAAGTTCCTAGTACTAACACTAGTGCTATAAACATAGTGTTTTCTATTAATATTCAGTAGTTCTGAGGGAGCTCTAGTGGCCTAGCAGTAAGGAAATGGGATGCCAGCGTGAAGGTGTGCAGTGTGAATCCATCAGCTGCTCCAGGAGTGAAAGATGGACAATCTTCTCTCAGGTGATTTACAGCCTGTTAAAATCTGCTTCAGGGTCGGCTATGATTTGATTTCAACCTATGAAAGTACATACAGTAGTTTGGGGAGGTGCGGGGGGGATTGTGTACCAATGAGGGAGTTTTTCTTTTGCTTTTCAAGGAGAGGAGCAAATGGGGGGGAAAGGGGGAGGGGTTTGTGTGGGGAGAAGGGTGCAACAATGAATGAATGGAAT
>NW_006399920.1:3500532-3507677 GCF_000299155.1 Elephantulus edwardii | reverse complement strand
AAAAAAAAAGAAAATACATACAGTAACAGTGTTCAGCCTATATATAAAAAGATGACGGCATCTAAAGAAAGAAGAATATGTAGTCTTCAGGTACATGCGAATAGAGCCAACTGAGTGGAATAGAAGGAACGCAGTGTGACACAAAAAAAGACAGCAACATTGTACAATTCAGGTTTGAACCTGAAGGCTCTGGGAATTATTTTATGTGTAATAGTTGGATAACTGGGGTGCTAGGATTAGCAATCTTGCCCAGACATTCACATGAAGAATTAGCAGATGACTATTTTTTTCTTTCTTTCTTAACTTCAATTATCTCTCTCTCTCACTGTAGTTGTTGTTGCTAGGTACTTTTGAGTTGTGTTCAACTAATAGGGAGCTATAGATGGCAGAAAAGAAAAAAACCCACATCCTTTACCATCTTCACAACGTTTACTGTACTTAAGCCCATTGCAGTTGTCAGTCGAGTTCACTGAAGAGTTTCCCTTTTTTTGCCAACCCTCTATTTTCTCTGTATGTTGTTGTTGTTTGCCTTCAAGTTGAGCACGACTATAGCAACCCTATGAACAAAAGGCCTGAAGCCCCTCTACAACTACTGACATTTATCAAAGTTCATAGAGTTTCCAAAGACATGTTGTTTAGGAAGTAGAGGCCTCTTGAAGTCCATGCATATAGTCACTGTCCTTTTTTAATAGATTTTTACTTGCAATACTGTATCTAGTAACATTTCTCTCTTACCTATAAGGTTTTCAAAGGCCTATTATTTCAGAACAGATGGAAAATCCTGCTTCATACTCTGTTTTGGTCTGTAAGTTCCTGAAACCTGACTGTCATAGGTGATTGTGCTGGTATTTGAAATACTAGTGGTATAATGCTCAGTGGCACAGCAATCCGCAAGTCATCTCAGTATAGCAAACAGACAAGCAACAGTGACCTATAAACATGGTAGCAGTAGTCAAGAAATCAAAAGATGTGTTTCCTTGGGAAAATCTGCCATCAAGAACTTCTCCAAAGTCCTTAACCACAATGATGCTAGTTTAAAGATTATGGTGTACGTCATCCAAGCCGTAGTCTTTTTAAAAAAAATTTTATATTGCTGTGCATGCAAAATTTGTGTACACCATGTTTTACCCTATCCTTCATTCACATTGTGTTTTATGCAATCATTTCCATTCATTGCATCTTGTAAAACCAGTCACCACTGAACTATGCCCACCATTACTCCGTCTTTTCAGATCCCCATCAGATCTCTGCTCTGCATCTGAATCCCAGAACAATTAATTGTGCTCATGCAAAAGCTATACCCAGACCAAGAGGCTGTTATTTGAATGCAACAAAGAAATTGATGGCTTAAAATTGGGAAGAGTGTACAACAAGGATATAGCCTTTCTCTATATCTATTCAATCTTTATGTTGGTCAAATAATTCATAAACCCATATTCTATTAAGACAAATGTAGCATCAGGATCAGAGGAAAACTCATCAACAACTTGTGCTGTGCAGATGACATAACCTTGCTTGCTGAAAGTGAGGGGGACTTGAAGCACTTGTTGCAAAAGATCAAAGACTACAACTTTCAATATGGATTGTGTCTTAACATCAGGAAGACAAAAGCCTAGTGGGCAACATCATGATAGTGGAGAAAGGATTGAGACTGATAATGATTTTGTCTTGCTTGGATTCACAATCAACACTCTTAGGACAAGAAGTTAGGATATAAGGAGACATATTGCTTTGGACAAGTTCACTGTCAGGGACCTCTCTAAAATATTTAAGAGCAGTGATATAAATTTGAAGACTAAGTTGTACCTAATTCAGGTCATGGTATTTTAAATTACTTGCTATGCATTTGAGAGCTGAACAATAAATAAGGACGGCAAAATAGGCGATGCCTTTGAGATGTGGTATTGGAGAAGAGTGTTGAACATCTCATGGACACTGCCTAAAGAACAAACAAGTCCTTCTTGGAGGGACAACCAATATGCCCTTTAGAGGCAAGGACGGTGAACTTCATCTAATGTACTTTAAGCATCATGCCAGGAGGGTCCACTCCTTAGAAAACACATCATTCTGGGGAATGTGGAGGATCAGAGAGAAAAAAAAAGACCCCTAAGAAGGTAAATTGACACAGTGACTGTAACAATGGGTGTGAGCATATCATGAGGAGGGACAGGATAGGCCAAGTTTAACATTTGTTGTTCAGAGAGTTTCTATGAGTCCTAGTCAATTTAATGGCACCTAATGACAACAAGTAGTACTTTTCCTGACATGATGCATTTTTTCTTCTTCTAACGACTGGTGCTTCTTGAAAATATACTCATATATGTGAGAAAAAAATGTTACCTTCTTTGTTTCTAAGAAGCACATATGGCACTTTCTCAATGACAGATTTGATTGTTCCTTTGAAAGTACATGAGATATTTAATACTATCCTCCAGCATGATAATTCAAAGTAATCAGTCTTTGATTTTTCTCATTTGCTGTACAATTTTCACATGCATATGAATATTGTAGTACATATCAATAGCAAAACATTCAGCACTTCCGATCACCAATACTCATATAGAAGTTCAAACTAAAGTTGAAAAAAAGATGAAAAGAAATCCTTAAGAATAAAATATGACCTTGATTCTGTCCCATTTGAATTAAAAAAAAATCTCAAAAATAGATTTGATGCATTGAACACTAAAGAACTAAAAATCTGTGACCAGATATGTTTTGGTATGACATCAAGGATATAATCTGTGAGGAAAGTCAAAGGTCATTGCAAAGATGAATAAGAAAGAAAAGACCAAAATGTATCTCAGAAGAGGTGAAAAAACGTACTAGAACACAGAGAAACTAAAACAAAGAGAGAAAATGCTGAAATAGAAGAGATGAACAGAAATTTCAATGGGCAAGTAGAAAAGACAAAGTATTTAAATGAAATGTACAAACAACTGGAATAAAAAATTCAAAAAGTGAAAAAAAAATTCTAAGCATTTCTCAAGCTGAAAGGTTTGAAAAATAAATTCAAGTCTCAAGTTAAAGTACTGAAAGATTCTATGGGAATAATTTTGAGTGATACAGGAAGCATCAAAAGAAAATGGAAGGAATACACAGTATCAATGTACCAAAAAGAACTGGCTGACACAGAACCATTTCATGAAGTAGTATATAGTCAAGATGCCAGATATACTTTGGCTGAAAATAGAGAATACTAGAAAGGTGTTTATTTGTGCTTAATTGACAATTCAAAATCATTTGATGTCAAAGTTGTCAGCCATTTCATTTTATTTGGATCCACAAACAACATGATACCAGAAGTCAAGAAACCAAAAACGCCTGTTGCAACGAGTAACTTTACTGTTAATGACATCTTCAAAGTTCAGAAGCCTACTTGCCAATTTAAAGACTGAAGTATTCCTGATCCAAGCCATGGCCTTTTAAATTACCTGCTATGCATGTGAAAGTTGTTCAGTGAATAAGGATGACAGAAGAAGAAAGAATGCCTTTAAGTTGTGGTGTTGGAGAAGAGGGCTGAAAATCTCATAGATTGCCAAAGGAACAAACAAATTCGTCTGGGCAGAAGTGCAACCAGCATGCTTCTTAGAGGCAAGGATAATAAAACGTCATCTCACATAATTTGGGCATGTTGTCAGGAGGGAGCTGTCCTTGGAAAAAGACATTATGCTTGGGAGGGTGGAGGATTAGAGAAAGAGAATGAAACTTCCAATAAAATAGATCAACAGACTATAACAATGGGTTTGAACATAGCAGAGTTTGTGGAGATAGTGCATGCTGGCTCAGATCTGTTGTTCATATGGTCACTATGAGTTATAGTCGATTTGATGGCACTTAATAACAACTTTTGTTACATGTGCAAATTAGTGATATTAATGATCTTTAACTTTATCTGTTGTGCAGCCATCACCGCTATCTTTTGCCAAAATTCCATTGCCCTTGAAAGAACCTCATTCCTATCTAGTGGCCACAATTAAACTTTTGGTCTTTCTTTATAAGCTGATTGCTGTCAAGGTGGTGCTAGTTTGAGATGACCCCATGTGCGTCAGAAGTGTGCTTTGTAATTTTTCAGTGGCTAAAGTTTTAAAAAGTAGATCAACTAGAGTTTTCCTCCAAAACCCTTCTTGGTAGACTTGAACCACCAAATTCTCAGTTAGCTGAGGATGGTAGCTGCACCACAGAGGAACTTTATCCATGGTCTTCACACATTTGCTTATTCTAGATAGTTCATATTTAGAATAATACCATATTTGTCCTTTTGAGACTGATGTATTCAACTCAGCAAAGTTGCACTTCTATACAATTTTTAATGTTCATCAATTTTATAACATGTACCAGAACTTCCTTTCTCTTGATAGTCGAGTTACATTCCATTGTATGTTTATAACAAAGTTTGCTTACATATTCATTTGTTGATCTGCATTAGATCATTTCCACCTTTTGGTTTTTGTGAATAAAACTAAAATTCATGCTGATGTTTGTGCTCCTGGTTTCAATAAGAAAATAAGATAATTTTGATTCTTCCTTTCCTCTCATTTTGTGTATCAAAGGATATTGGTTTGTGGGAAATAACCTTAGGACTTACTATGTTATAATATCTGAGTATATATGTTAGTAAAATATACTTGTGACAGATAAGCATGAAAATGTCAGAGAGAAGGGATTCTAGAGAATACTGTAGATTGATTTTGGAAAGCCAAGTTTATTTGACAAATCTGAAGTATACAGCCCATTGCTGTGGAGTTGATTCCGATTACAGTGACCATGTATGACAGTAGAGTTGTCCGATAGTGGTTCCAAAGCTGTGAATTTTTAAGGAAACCAGTTGCTTCATCTCTTTACCACATAGTAACTAGTTAGCTGGAAACATTGATCTTTTCACTAATGTGCCTTCAAGGCTCCTTGTTTAAAGAACAGGACGATGGGAAAAACTGTGCCACCACCCAAAACACTGACTGTAAATAAAGAGTAGGTGAGAAAAAGGAACTTGAACTTGAGAGAAGAGTGATTACTAAATGAGGGAGTTGAGAGCTTTATATTTTTTTTCAATTGTAGCTGTGGAATGGAGTCAGACTGGCTTAGAGAAACAGGGTCAAGGCTTGACATATGTGAATTGAAAGAAAAGACATGAAGGGGGCTGAGTAAGTCATAATTACCACAATTGACACATAGCTAGTCCATGAACCATTATTAGACATTTTCTTCTGGGGTGACATCTTATGATTGCAAAATTAAGAAAATAACATGGTTTACTTTCCTGTAAAATGATAATTCTAAGCAAGACCAAAAATACTGTCTATTTCCTCCCCCCACTTAGGAACATATCTTAAAAGAAAAGGGTAATACAGTATCATAATTAAAAATGAGTGGTTAGTCAAATCCATCAATAGCCTTGAGGCTGAAATTTGACAATAGTAAGAATTGCATTTTGCTTTTTAATTTTCATATAGCAACAGCATAGGTTAAAGACACTTTTTACACTGTGTGTGTGGATGATGGGACCTGTGAGCCACAGGTAAAAATATAGTGATACTTAACACTAGCATAGGGCGTTCTGGTGACCCAGTGAGTGGAGAGTTTGCTGCCAGTCCGAAGGCGTGAGCTGCCGGCTGCTCCACTGGGGGGGGGGGGGGGAGATGGACAATCCTAGCACGCAATTTAAAGCCTCTGAACCCCCACTGGAGGGTCAGCCAGGAATTACTTTTTTGCTTGACAGTGATGAGTGTGAGTCGTTTTGCTTTTCTTTGTTTTGGTTTGGTTGTGTGTTTTTTTATTTGCATTGGTATACAGGCATGGTGTTTTGGTTTTTTTTTTAACATCAGAGTTGCAAAGGCATCTTTGGTGACAGCATCAGTATCTCCAGCTTGAGAACACAGAAGTGCACATATTTGCCTAGAAGCACAGATACAATTATTTTTTTACTTTACTTAGACAGTGGCTTCTTCAGTTTTCTTGGAAGAGAAAGTATTTTATCCTGTAGTTTGTCCCCAAGAAAAAAGTTCATTTCCTTGCTTCTAAAATTTTTCTCCTCATTAACATACTGATGGTGACATCGAAGGTGCTTGTGGATCCCTAAGTATCTATGGGTAAGTTATAAATATATGAGTATTTTGTACACACATATATCAAATGTGTTGATACATAATTTACAAACCATGAATTTATATATTTAAAGTGTATGATACAATGATATTTAATATTCAGAGTTGTAAAAGCATAATAATCTAGTTACTTTTGAAGTTGCCTTCGGTTTGCTTCAGATTCTAGAGTTTTAAAATCTGATACAAATTTAGAAAAGTGAAATTTAATAATTATATTTCAATTCTGTGTGGTGCTCTCAAATACAATTCAATATATGACATTTTGTTGTTGGTGGTGTTTGGTGCCATTGATTTGAAGATATGAACAACAGAACAAAACCTGTCCTAGCCTGTACAAGCCTCACAATCTCCACCAGAAAGAACCCAGCCCATTGTTGTAGTCATTGTATTAATCCATCAAAAATGTTCAAAATATGCTTTAAGTTGTATTAATATTGAGACAGTGTTAGTAAAGCCGTAATTTATGCTGATTTCATCTGTGAATATTCTGTTCTAAGTAATTCTGTCCTTAAACTGTAAAAATGTTTCGCAAGTAACAGTTATTAATTATGATATTTAGTCTATGGCCATACCACCTTGAATTCTCCAGGTCTCATCTAATAATGGTCTTATTTTTTTTTTTAGTTTTAATTTACTTTCTCTATGACTTTATTAGTATGTTCTTTTACCAAAGCCGAGAAACATTTAGAAACTTGACTTTTTTTAAATGAAGCTATTTTTTTAATTAATTGTAATGAACATTTACAGAGATTTTGGATTTCCATTCATTCATTGTTGCACCTTTCTCCCTTCCCACCCCTCCCCTCCAGTCCGCTCCTCTCTTTGAAAAGAAAAAAGAAAAATTCTTTCATTGGTACCCAATCCCTTCATCCCCCTCCTCCCCGAGTACACTTCACTATGCAAACTTAACTCTGGACTCCTGTGATAAGCATAATACCCAATCATATATAGCCTTTAATCTGTTCTTTCCCTCATCTGTTTCAATACAGTATACATAATTTATCCAGTTTTTCCTCAGTCTTACTCCAACCCTGATGTCAGTCC
>NW_006399920.1:3488963-3492722 GCF_000299155.1 Elephantulus edwardii | reverse complement strand
ATTCATTCATTGTTGCACTTTTCTCCCTGCCCACGCCTTCCCTCCTCCAGTTCCTTCTTTTCTTTGAAAAGTAAAAAAAAAAAATTCTTTCATTGTTATACAATCCCTCCCCCAAGTCCACTCCACTATGCAGCCTTCGTTCTGGATGCTTGTCATGACAATAATATCTAATTATATGTACCTTTTTAACAGTTTTCTCTCTCATCTGTTTCAATGCAGTATATATAATTTTTTTTTTAGCCGAATTAACAAAGTTTATTTCGAGTTTGAACCCAGGCTCCCGCGTGCTGACAGAGCAGCATCCAGCCAAGAGCCTCAATGCAATATATATAATTTATCCCATCTTTCTCAGTCTCCCCCAACCCCAACCACTATGTCAGTCCTGTTTTACAACAGTGGCACTATGCAGTATTTGTCCTTTGTGACTGAGGTATTTCAATTAGCATAATGTCCTCCAGGGTCATCTACTTTGAATAATATTTCATGAGTCCCTTGTTTCTCAATGCAGCATAGTATTACATTGTGTGAATATACCACAGCTTCTCTATCTATTCATTTGTTGAGGGGCAGTTAGGTTGTTTCTAACTCTTTGCTATTGTGAACAAAGCCACGATAATAATGGGTATGCATATATCTGCCTGGGTGGTGGTTATGGTTTCTTTGAGGTATATTCTAAATAGTGGAGATAGTTTCATTTTAAAGAGAAGAGTTATTGCTCCCTGTTGTACTTAAGCAAGAAACCCTAGAATCAACCCTTTAAGGGATTTTGTAATGCCAGTAATTGGAACTACGGATAGCATAGGATGTAGACAAAATATTTTTGTGTTTTTGCAGAGTTGAAGATTCATGATTAAATTTGAACTTCCAAGCATGCCTTGGGAAGTTAATTTGAAATTGCACTGATAGTGAGAGAATTCCAGAGCTTGGGACTTCATAGACATCTCTGGATTATAAAAAGCAGAAGCATAGGGAATATCTGATCCTAGAAGACACATATTTATATCACAGAAATTAAGAGTAAGAATCATGATCTTTTAAAAGAGGAAGAAGAGGATGGAGGGGGAGGAAGAGGGAAAGGGGAAGCAAGAGAAGGAGAAGGAAGTGCAGGTGGGGGAATAAAAGGGGCAAAGAGAAAGGTGGAGGAGAGGAGGACTTCCCACCCCCATCCCCGTGCCCTCCTGCCCATGCTGCCTGCCTTACCTCTGGCCCTGTGCACAATAAAGGAGTCAAGGCTTCTACTGTGTTACTCCTCCACCCCGCATCCCAATCCTCCCACCTTTTAACCTGCCTCTACACTCCTCTGGTGAAGCAACCACTGTGAAAAGAGCCAGTCTTGCCCAGGTTGATTGTAAATCTCCTATTGCTGTGGTTTACCTATAGGGGTTCAAGGCTTATCTGCCAGTCTGCTTGTTATTAGGAAATGATCTGCATGCTGCCCTGTATCCTGTGCTTATGAATGTGCACATTTCTTTGCTCTTTGTCTGCTTTTAGGAGTACAGCATTTTTCTGTCAGTTGTTTTATTAGAAGGCCTTGTAGGTTCCTGTGAAGTTCAGACACCAGATTAAACAGACTCGGAAGTAGAATTGTCCAACCACTTCTGAAATAACCAGCCTTTGAAAACGCAGTGAACAGCAAAATAGAGCCCTGGATTGAAATTTACATCAAATAAGGAGAATCAGGTGAAAGCATCCAGTAATAGTTAGAAGGTGGAATGCATTAAGTTCGAATATGTCAAAAACAAGGATTGTAAAAATGAAGGCCAGTATGTAATAAATGAAATGGAGCACAGATTGACATTCTGGGCATTAATGAGCTGAGATGGCCTCAAGTTCTCCAAACAAAAATTCATTTATTCTTTAGTTAAGATTTTGGTAAGTGTTTAAGACCATTAATTACAGATTTGTCTTTAACCAGTTATAGAAAAAAAAAAGAAACTTAAAATTCTTTTAAAGTCAAGTCACTGCTACTACATTAGCCAGCCATCGAACTCAGCCTGAGCTGACACTTGCACAGGGCATTATGGGGAAAATGCTAAGTGAAAGATTCATTCCCAGCTCAGGAAGCCCTCAGGGGGCAGACAAAACTAGACATCAAAATAATTGAAAAGATTTTTTATTTTTTTAAATGAAGATGCATACAACCTGTAGACCCATATAAACAGATTAGATTTGCTGGACAAAGCCCAAACAGAGAATGCTATGTTGTCAGAAGAAAATGAGATTTCTTCTTTTCCCACTGGAATCCTCAACAACCCCTCACTGCGTACCCCCATCACACACTGAGAAATAAGAAGCAGAATGGTCAGAAGACAGTGTAACAACACCTGCACTCTTCACGGAAGGGTTGTGCAGAAATGCCTGCTCAGTATTGTTCTTTTTTTTTTTGTTTAGTTTTTTTATTGGTTTGCATACAATCATTGACATACATTTCATGCACGTACATTGTGAAATATGGAATCTTTCATGTGCATTGCATTATTTAATAAATACTGTGTCTCTTACAATAATCTCCTACTAATAACTATATTCGTGAAAGTGTGTACTTCATACCTTGTATATTAAAATTCCCTTTTAAAATAGCCAATGTCTGATTTTCCCATTCCTATCAAACCATTCTTCTGAGGGAACCAGTGTGTCTCTTTTCATGAAAGATCTCCTGTTCAGTTTGGAAACTTTGAGCCTCTGCATCCACATCCACAAGCCAATTCCAGTCCGAGGACTTTGCCTTCAGGTTGCAGCAGTCAGTACTAGCTCACAGAAGGGATGATCTTCTCTTTTGGTTGGGTTCTGGACAATTCATCCGTTGCTAGTCACACACCCAGGAGTCCACACTTCTCCCGTGTTCCAGACCTTTAGTCCCTTCACTCAGCCTTACTATTTCTTTTTAAGACTGAGTTGTGTTTTATTCAGATATTTATATTTAATTATCTGGGATGCTTTATGTGACTTTCTTTGTATTAACCTAGGGGTAGGAATTGTAATGTGTGAATTATGAAGTAATTTGCTTTTTTATGTAAATAATGATAATCTGACTTTGAGACAGAGAATGTTCTATGTACATTTAGGACAAAATTAACAAATGTACATACTAAAAATACGCTAATGAGAAGTAAAGAAAAGATCAAAAGAAATTTTGTGGTAATTAATACCTTCACCATGGGTAGCATTAGCAGAATTTATAGCCTGAAACTTTGGGACTCCTTAAGTATAGTATAACTTTACTATGTATGCCCTACCATATGTATAGATGAAATGCTGTTGTTGTTAGGTGCCATCAAGTTGAATATGACTCATAGAAATGATAAGAACAACAGACCTGAACCCTGTCCTATCCTATGCCAATTGCACAATCTATGACACACTTGAGCCCATTGCTGCTGTCACTGGGGTCAGCCACCCGGATGAGGGTTTTTCTCTCTTTGGCCACCCTCCCAACTAATTTCATATGTGAAATGGGTTGATGAATTTTTTTAGTGTAACAGAAAAATATTTGTCATCTATTGTGATTATTAAGGACAATAAAAGTGGGATATGACATCATTAAATTGATTTTTTTGTTCATTCTTATGCTTATTGTTTTTGTATTATTACATTTTTATAGAAATTAGTATATTGTAATGAATATTAATAATGACATTATTATGTTATTGGCAAGTTACTAATTTATAGTGACTTTGCCCCTTTGCAAGTACATTTAACTTCCTTAAACAGTAGAAAAGATTTATTTAAAAAAATAACTTGTAGGAAACTATTTTTTTA
>NW_006399920.1:3483794-3488863 GCF_000299155.1 Elephantulus edwardii | reverse complement strand
ATTCCAGATATCAGTCCCTTATCTGACATGTCATTATCAAGTACTTTTTCCCAGTTTGTGATTTCCCTTTTTACCCTGTTGGAGAAGTTTTTGGATGTGAGTAGGGATTTGATTCTTAGAAGGTCCCATTCATCTATTTTATCTTCTCCTGGTTGTAGGTTTTTAAAAAATATGGAACGCTTCACGAATTTGCGTGTCATCCTTGCACAGCGGCCATGCTAATCTTCCAATTTTAGTGTATGTGCTGCCGAAGCGAGCCCTAGAAACTTGTCTTTTTAATGGTGGACTATATGGGTTTCCCACTGGAAAGACAGCTATAGCTTGTCAAACTGATTTCATTTTGATTTACTGGAAATGAAAGGGAGAATTTAGAAAATAGAACACCCATTCTGTTGAGATGATGATAAGAAAGTTTCTCTGATCTAACTTGAACACAGTTTTGGCAACACAATACTAAGAACAGGTTATAATAGTTGGCAACATATTTTTAAAAGACATTCTGTTTTGCATACTACTTTTGTTGTTGTTAGGTGCCATTGAGTTGACCAGGATTCAGAGGGACCCTATGAACAATAGATCTTCACCTTGCCCTATTCTGCTCCATCCCCAACATTTCTAACACAATCAAGGCAGTAGTTGCTTTCATGATGTCAACCCATCATGTTGAGGGTCTTCCTTTCCTCCACTGACTCTGTCTTTCCCAGCATATCTTTTTCCAAGGACAACATGCCCAAAGTGTGTGAGGCAAAGCTTTGCCATCCCTGAGCTCTCTGGCTGGACTTCTTTAAAGATAGATGTGTTTTTTGGCAGTCTGTGATATATTCAATAATAATTGGTCATAAATACTTCATAATAACATACTTTACCTTTCTTGGTGAAGTAGGTATGGATGCTTAAAGTTAGCACTTTTCATATAATTAGATCTTCAGAAATCTCGATGCTCATTTGTTAGCGGTACTAGTAAGCTTTTATATTTTTCTTTAAAACAAACTAAACTTTTATTTGGGAACATAAATTGATTTTTTCTCTCTCTTTATGCAAGCAGCACCACAGAGTGAAAATATGGTGTTATGTCCAGATGTCAGCTGTATTACCACTATGGGACAGTTAAGAAAGTAGGTAAGACGTCTCTGTCAACCCTATCACTGGTATTGCACAGAAAAAAGTGGCAGAAAGAGAATTTTCTTTCCTATGGTCACGTGAAATCTTGTGCAGGCTAGAATAAAGGATGCCAAGGATACTTGACAATACATAGAATATTGCTATTGTTTGGAATTTAATAAAATACAGAGATGGATTTCATTAGAAAAGAAGCACTTTCCAAGGCATAAATGTTGAAATTTTACAAGATTGCCTAATGAGAAAGTGAGTTTCCTGCCTTTGCGCAGTGGTGAAACCTACATTCAACAGTTTAATCTAAGTCTACGTACAGATAAATATATTTGCGTTGGTTCAGCGACTACTCTAGCATAAGACCATTTCTAACAGTAGGAACACTAGCACATTTAATTGTCTTTCCAGGCAATTTGTTTCAGTTTCCAGAGAATTAGGAAGCAGAGGTTTTCTGAAAGAATTCAGTATTGGGAATGTAATCATTTTTTTTTAGATGCTAGCAAATCTATGTTTGGTGATGATATTGACAAATCTTTATCAACCACTGGCTCACTTTGCTTCTGACCCACAATAAACACGGGAAAGGAAAGGTTTTTAAGTATCTCTTGTAAGTGATAAAAATAACATGGTATTTTAATAACCTTGTTATTTATACTAGCAATTAGTGGGCAGAAAGAGTAGATAAGTCAGAGCCTGAGAGTCACTTGTCACCATAACAAGGGGTCATGAATCCAGGGAGAGGTAGTATCTACTTCAGAAGAGGCAGCCACTAAAGTTGTCCTTGAGTTATCAGAGCTTCAGACTAGAGATACAGAGAAACTCTTGTATCTAAAATAGATTTGTATTCCTTGAGAAACCTGCATGTGTTTGCAGTCTCTCAAGGACCCTCACAACAAATTTCTATTTAGAGAAGTACATATTTGAGTATGGCTTCTCTACAAGTTATGTTATACCAGTTTTACAAGATACAGACAAGTGTAAATATTTACTTAGGCGAAGGTAACACATTTTTATGTGTACTTCATTTTGGGGTCTATGAATTATTCTTAGTTTACTGTATTTACTTACATGATACTGGTTACTTTTTTATTGTTTTTTAAAATTTATTAATTTCGATGAAAATTTACAGAGACTTTGGATTTCCATTCTTTCATTGTTTTACTTTTCTTCCCTCCAAACCCCCCTCCCTCGTACACTACCTTCTTGGAAAAGTAAAAGAAAAATTTTTTCATTGTTTTACAAACTCTCCCCCAGGTCCACTCCACTATACAGCCTTCACTCTGGACTCCTGTCATGACAAAAATACCTAATAAATTTCCCTTGTAAACAGTTTTCTCCCTCATCTGTTTCAGTGCAGTATACATTGTTGAATCAATCCTTCTCAGTCTCCTCCCAATTCCGAGGTCCGTCCTGCTTTACAGCAGTGGCACCATACGTTATTTGTCCTTTTGTGACTGAGATACGTCACTCAGCATAATGTCCTCCAGGGTCACCCATTTTGCAAAATATTTCATGAGTTCCTTGTTTTTTAATGCAGTGTAGTATTCCATTGTGTGAATATACTACAGCTTCTCTATCCATTCATTTGCTTATGGGCACTTAGGGTGTTTCTATCTCCTTGCTATTGTGAACAACGCCGTGATAAACATGGGTGTGTATATATCTGCTTGGATGTCATTTATGATCTCTTTGGGGTATATTTTCAGTAGTGGAATTTCTGGGTTGAATGGTATCTCTATTTGCAACTTTTTGAGAAAGTTCCATACTGCCTTCCACAGTAGTTGCACCATTTTACACTCCCACCAACAGTGACTAAGGGTTCCAGTTTCTCCTCAACCTCACCAGCATTTGTTGCTTGCTGTTCTGTTAAATTTTGCAATCCTGACTGGGGTGAGATGATAATCATAGCTGTTTTGAATGATATTTGTTTCTAAATGATGTTTTTTAAAAATGAACATATTTACAGGATTCACTTATAGCATGTAATCCATATCTGGGCCTATATTTTCAGTCTGTTGTCTATGGTTTGGTTTCTAGGCTAGGTTATTGTTGTGCTGCCAAGTCACCTGAGACTCATAGTGACCGTGTGTACAACAGCTCTGCACCCTGCCCTATCCTGAGCCAATTTCACTGTCTCTGATACACCCACCCCCATTACTCCAGTTACCGTGTCAATCCATCTCTCCAGGGTCTTCCCCTGTGCTGTCCTTCCATCCTTCCAAGCATGATGTCCCTCTTTAAGGACTAGGCAGTCCCTCCTGGCAACGTTATTTCCAGCAATTAATAGCCTCTGTAAATCCACTGGAGGGTCTGTTATGTGTTTGTTTGGACTTGCTAGAACTCAACAACAACATATTTGTATAAAGAATATGAATCAGAGAATTTGAATTTATATTATAACATTTGCTTACTTGAAAATATGTAACTGAAGGCAAAGTTAGATTTAAAATCAAAAGCAATCCACTGCCATTTACCAGAGTCCAACTGATGTGACCATGAAGTTTCCAAGGTTGCAAACCTTCATGGGGAGGAAACTGTCCATCTTCCTCCTGTGAAGCAGCTACTGGATTCAAACTGCTGATCTTTTGATTTTCAAACCAACAAATCATACAATATTCAGCCAGAGATAATTTATATAATTGTATCCAAAGAGTTCATCTTTTTATACAGATAGTATAATTTTCCGACCTCAATATAACCTTCTCTGACAAACTGTGTGATTTTTATTTCTCCCCCCGACCTCTAAATTGTTGGCTCTGAGTCCTTCTCGAAAACAAATCTGGCTTAGTTTGATAAGTCATGAGAGTCAACCAGTCTCTATTAGCATCTGGACTGCACTATGCAGCTCTACATTGCATTTAATATCAATGCTCTGTATTATGTGGTGATAATCCTACAGCTCTAGGTTTAAAGCTGGTCCAAAGCATACTTTTTTTCAGGATTGTGGTTTTTCCAGCGCAGTGAATTGTATTTAAATGTAAATTCAGTCATGGAAAGCTTAGAAAATATAATTTTTTATGCACATAGAAATTTGAAAAAGATAATGAAATGAACTGTGACAGTAGAGCAGGAATAATCCTTCAAGTCTTAATTAGAGAAGGGATGATGTTAGTCATTCAGAAAATTCCAGTTATGACAAATTCAGAGAGAGGTTAATTGTAATAAAGAAAAAGCATGTTATTGTCAAATTCACATGAAAAGAAGAAATTAGCTCATTCAATGGTAGTGAGGGGAACAGCTGGTTAGTCATTAAAAAAATGTTTTTTATTAACATACTCATTTCTGTATACATTCCTTTCTGAATTCTCTAATTCCAATTGAATATCTTACCCTTATTTAGAGATTAAAATGAATTTTTGTTGGATATGTAGACTAAACAAGTTTTAAACAATGTTGTTGTTATGTGTCGTCGAGTTCCCTGCCACTTATAGTGACCCTGTGTACAACAGCCCTAAACCCAGATCTGTCCTGTGCCAATCTTTTTTTTTCCCGACACACCCACCCCTATTACCCCAGTCATTGAATCAATCCACCCCATAGAATCTTTTCCTCTCTCGTGCTGTCCCTCCACCCTCCCAAGCATGATGTTCTTCTCCAATGGCTGATTCCATCTGGCAACATGTCTAAAGTATGGCAGACAAAGCTTCAGAATCCTTGCCTCAAAGGACCAGTCTGGCTTCACCCTCTCTAGAACAAATTTGTTTGTTCTGCTAGCATCCCACGGTATAGTCAATATTCTTCTCCAGCACCACAGCTCAAAGGCATCAATTCTCCTTCTATTATCCCTAGTCAAAGTCCAGTTTTCTGACGCCTAGCAAGTAATTGCAAAGACCATTGCCTGTATCAGGAGCACCTTAGTCTCTGGACTGACATTATTGCTCTTCAGTGCTTTAGTGAAGTATCTTACAACAGACTTTCCGAATATAATTCATATTTTAGTTTCCTAGCTGCTGGTC
>NW_006399920.1:3457136-3477643 GCF_000299155.1 Elephantulus edwardii | reverse complement strand
AAAAGTATAATTTGAAGGTTTGAGTAATAGAATAAGGATTGTATATGTACATTTTAACTTTTTTTAATTTAGAGGAATCAAATCCACTTAAAAGAAAATTTTTTAAAGTTCAAACAGTTGTTAGTTTCAGTGATGCACAAAAAATTTTTGAAATTTTCCCTCTCTTCATTGAAATGACTATCGTTTGATGGAATTGAACTGGGTTTCAAAGATCACACAGGTAGAATTCAGTTTCACTTTTCAGTCCTGTGGTAAGAAATCCTATTAGCAAAATATTTAAAAAGAATCTAAAGTGTGTAACTTCAAAGCATTGATATTGACCAAAACATAAAGTTATTGAAGAAATGTGTCGAATGCACTTCACAGGCAGTGTCTGTTTGCACTGAATGAAAAATATTCAAAAGTCATGCATATTTATTTAGTGATAGTGCTGCCTACATTTTGCAGCATTTTATATTGCAGTGATATTAATGTATACTTTTGCATTTATGAGATATAAAGTTAGAGCCAACAGCTGGTGTCTCATAATTTCTATTTTCAAGATAGTGATATTGTATGGCACTGGATTTAATCACTGTTCCTGTAACTGAAGCAATTCCCTATCTAATGAGCATACTATTTCTGGTATGAAAAGATCTACACACTCTTTGCATTTACAAGGCCTTCTGGGAAACATTACAGATTAACAGATAAATTCAAGGAAAAGAGTTTCAGTGGAAGGTTTATAGGAGCATCTTTGAATTGATTATGTTCTCTGATGTTGTATAACTTGGCACTCTGGGAAATACATGACTGTAACTATACAATATTTCTGAATGCAAGACCCTGAATTTTTTTCTTGAATATTGTGGGACTAGTTTCTGTGAGAAGCCAGGGTGCGACTTCTGGTCATAAATGGGGTTTTGGAGATATCATTACCACTCTTGCCTTATAAAATGTCAATGCAATAAAAGAGAAAAAAAATCAATATTTAAGATGATTATATTTACTATGATAAAGACATTATCAGAAGAGAGAATAGCAGTACTAGCCTGGAAATTCATAAAGAAGACATCAGGTGTGACTGTCATAGCAAGAACAAGACAATTGAACTTTATCCTTGAGAGGTTTAGGGGAAATGTTCAGAAGTTAGTTAGGTGTAGATATGGGTAGAGACTATTTACAAAGTAGTTGGGGTCCAGTAATCCCTCTCTACTTTGAAGTATTAATGACTGACCTCACTTTTCCCAGAAAATTCATAGAGATTTATTATCTGAAAAGCATAAATAGGAGATCCCTAGATCACAGGACATAAGACAAAATGGTAGACTCAACTTCCATATAGAAAATGAGGATAAGGTGAAATTTTACAAGGAATAAGGAATACTTACATTCTCTCTTCCTTGATATTTGGAATTCTGGAAGCAAATATTTGTTATATTGTCCAGGCAGGAAAATAGAATAATTTTGGATGAAAGTATGTCACTATCCCAAGAATTCAATAATACTAAGAGAGTGGTTGCTGTGTACCTACCATCAAGTTGGAGCCAACCCATAGCTGACCTGCCAGCACATTTTCAGAAGCAGTTAATCACATGGGAGGAGACTGCTCATTTTCTCCCAGAGTGCAGCTGGTGGATTCAAACCAAACACTTTTGGGGGCTAGCACAATTCCTTACCACTAGAGCTCTCTAATATTAAGACAGAAGGTTTTCACATGAGTCAGGTTAATTTAGGTCAGTATCAATGTGGCCTACCCATAGATACAGAAAATCAGATAGCCATTGAGTATCAAACTTGGAAGCATCGTCTTATTAAAATCCAGCATTTTACTTCCCTCTAATTTTTTTTTTTAAACAATCCACCATTTTGGGGGGGGAAATGGATGCTATGTAAACAAGAGAAAAAATATGAGGGAAACAGAGTGTTCATAGAAGAAGAAATGAGTAAAGAAAAGGAGGGATGGAGATTTTATGTTGAGTTTGGGCTGGCTTGGCAGAGACAATGATTCTCCTAAGACCAGAAGTTTTTGTTGTTATTGTTTAAGGTGGAAAAGGGAGATGAAGAGTGAATGTTAATGTATGTAGAAATTTTTGTTGGGATGATAAAATGTTTTAAAATTGATTGTGGTAATGATTGCACAAGTGTTTTCATATATTAAAACACTAAAATAGAATCAGTGAATTTTATTATATATTTGTTGTTCTTCTTGTTGATTGTCATTGAGTCAAGAATGACTCATAGCGACCCTATGAACAAAAGGCCTGAACTGAAGCCCCTTTACAACTATTGACATTTGTCAAGGTTCATAGAGTTTCCAGAGTTCATGTTGTTTAGGAAGTGGATGTCACTCCTGCTTCTCAATGAAGCTGTTATTAAAAAAAATGCAGCATGTTTACTCAGGAGACTCAGTAAGCACCATTATATTTGCTTTAGAAATAGAATCAATGAACTACCAAAACACCAATGTCCTTTTTCCAAAATTATTCACTGTTTATATAAGGATTTAAAAATATAGTGCTGTTACTTATTGTATATATAATAAAG
Organism: Elephantulus edwardii; assembly: GCF_000299155.1. NCBI lineage: Eukaryota > Metazoa > Chordata > Mammalia > Macroscelidea > Macroscelididae > Elephantulus > Elephantulus edwardii. The sequence continues at coordinate 3,475,117 of NW_006399920.1, read as the reverse complement.
AGATGCTTTGACACAGCGACAACAACAATTAACTTAGACACACACAACAGAGATTGTTAATATAGTACAGGACTGGGCAATATGTAATATTTTGTTCATTGGGTTACTATGAACACTGACAACTCAAAACAAAGTGATTCTAGAAAATAATCTCATTTTGTTGGGTTATTAATTTTAACCTCATTCTCAAAAGTTTCATGCAGTGTAGGACAAAACAACATTACCTTAAGTTACATTAGTATGATAATGGACTTGCCAATAAAGTGCATTATTTAACATAACAGTGTTACATATTTATGTTACTAACCACGAAATATTGTGCTTTTAATTTTGATAAAGGAGCATTGAGAATAGTAAGGAACAGCAATAGTGTGCCATTTCTCATAACATTAGTTGTTAGTACTTGTCTTTTTTTATTTGATTATAGGTTTTATAACTGTATTTTATGACCAAGAAACTTTTACTATAGCTATTTTAAATGGTCTTAGAAGGGTCACAATGATTTATAGGCTTTCAGGTTTCCCATAGGGATTAATTTTGTACATAATATATAGTAAAGGAAAGGCTTATTGAGGGCATAATAAATGTTTATAATTTTAAGAGAACTTGATTTGAAATTATTTTTCCATTTTAGTCATTCTCATATGTCACACAGAAATAATAAATTTTATGACACTTTGATAAATTTTTATGTACTTATTACAAAAGCCACCGACTTTAAATTTTTTTCCCCACTTTGGTCATAACCATTCTATTATTTTTGTGTCTTTTTCACTCTATATTCTGGAGACGATAGAAGACAATGACTCATCTCTCTGGGGTGATTAAATAACATAAATAATGTTCAAGTTTCTTAGAGAAGAGTTGCCATCAGTATGTCCTGTAATTGTTATTTTAATAATATCTGTTGATTTAAACTGATATAATCTAATTGCTCCCCAAATCTCAGGCAAGAAAATTATTTGAGAATATATGTATGCAAATGAGCTACTGCCATAAAGTAATAAGCATCAATAAGATTAAGTAATTATATTTACTCTAAAGTTCCAAATAGGGGAGAAAGTACATGAATTTTTAATAGCATTGGTATTACTATAATTACCCATTATCTGTATAAGAAAATAAATTAGGAGGTAGGGGAATAGGAAAAGAACATAAAAATAAGCAGATTAAGAGCAAAAAATGAAATAACTCAAAACAAAACAAAAATTAAAACTTCCTAGAGTAGTTCTTTCTTTTTAAGAAAGAAAACCAAAGGACTTCCAACTTCCTTTTCTTCCTTTCTTTCACAGTACTAAATGGCTATACTATTTGCAGTGGCTAAATGGCTATACTATTTTCTGTGAGAACCAGAACTTGAGGGGATAATCTTATTATTCTGGATCTTGAAAGTTCTCTGCCTTTGATGAGGTGCAATCTTAACCACTTTTCTCATTCTCTCTTTTAGTGGACAGCAATCTGAGTTTACCTTCTGTGACAGATTTGTACCTTACACAGGTCATGACTTTTGCAAGATTTTATTGTATTGTATTGATGAGCTTGAATTGCAAATGCCATGAACTATTCTCCTAGTTATAATACTCAAGCTATCTTTTTTAGCTCTTATTTTAATGGATGATAGAAAAAGTGGAAAAGAAAACAAAACACAATTTTATTCAATTGCAATGAAGACATCTTTCCTGAAGTTAGGGATTAGTTCGCTCCCTTGATTTCAGAGTAAGAATATTTAATGAACAATGATTAATTGCAAAATATTAATATCCAGAAAAAAATAAGAGTTTTCATTTTCATATTAGTGAGTAGCCGAATGTAAATAAAGATTAAAAGATAGTATGAAATGAAAGTAGGTAAACACTTAGATGTTCGGGAACAAATGACGTAAGTTCACTTGACTTCAATTTTCTTAAGTGTAACATGAAAGAGTAGAAGATCAACGCCAAAGTATTTTCTGCATCATAGTGTTTGAAAATACATTTAAGATGAAAATATTTCTGCCTGTTGTCATGACTTACTTGCACTTACTTTTGCAAAACCTATTCTATTATTGGCAGGCATTATATGAGACAACATGGTAGAAGATGTAATAAGCTCTCAACATTTTTCATTCTCTAGTTGGAGAAATATGGAAACATACACTTTATTATTGTCATCAAATTCTACAAGGTACTTTGAAAATTTACCATTGTTGGTGTTTTTGTTAGGTGTTACCTACTCATAATGACCTTATGAACTGTCAACCTAAAACCTGCTCTATCCTTATCATTGCTAGAGCCACTGTGTCAATGTATTTCCTTAAAGGGTCTTCCTCTCCTTTGCTGGCCCTCCATCTTTTCAAGCACGTTGTCCCTTTCCAAGGAAGAGCCTCACTTAGCTATATTCTGTGGTATTAGCCTAGAAGTTGATATTTTTTTAAAAAGACATTAGTTAGCTCCCTCTGGTCTCTACCGACCTTATCTGTAGACACATGGTCTTGCAAATCATCAACTGTGTTGTTGATGAATCCTCCTCCAATCCTCATGCCGTACTCCTCCTTGTAGAGTCTGGCTTCGTGAATTACTTGCTTAGCATACAGATTGAATAGGTATGTAGAAAGGATACAACCCTGACACACATTTTTCCTGATCTTAAGTTGTGCAATGTTCCCTTACTCTGTTCTCACAACAGCTTCTGGGTCTCGGTACAGATTCTATATGAGCACTATTAAGTGTTCTGGAATTTCCATTCTTCTCAATGTGAGCCATAATTTGTAATGATCCACACTGTCAAATGCCTTTGAATAGTCAATAAAACACAGATAGACATTCTTCTGTTTTGTTTTTTTGTTTTCAACAATGATATTCCTGTTGACTCTTCTAAAACCAGCTTATACGTCTTGCAGTTCCCTGTCAATATATTGTTCTAGCCATTTTTAAATGATCTTAACAAAATTTTGAAATAGTATGAAACAGTAATGGTACTGTTCGATAGTTTCCACATTTTGTTGGATCACCTTTCATGGGCATGGGCATAAACATAGATCTCTTCCAGTCAGTCAGCCAGGTAACTGTCCTCCAAATACCTGGCATATACTGGTGAACACATCCATGGTTGCATCTGTTAGTTCAAAATGTCATCTGGATTCCTGCGGCCTTAATTTTTGCTGATGCCTTCAGTGCTGCTTGAACTTCATCTTTCATTACCATTGCCTCTTCTTGTTCATATAGTATTTCCTGAAGTTTTTCTGTACCAACTTAAATAATTCTTTTTGGCATAGTGATAAGTGAGTAGTTATATTTTGGCTGGTGTGAACACTGGACAACCAATAACATATCTTTAAGAAAACTAGTTTTCTGAGTCCTGAGAGTTAATAGTGTTTATTCACAGACACGGTAGGAATTTCAAGTGGTAAGAAATAAAAGAAGTAATGATAAGCATGTAATATGTTATGCTGTGATATGATTGTGATAACAGAAATGAATTTAATTAGTGTGTATTTAGAAAACACAACTGCAGAGGTAGTCAGGAGGATTTTGTTTATTACATAGATGAAGTAAATTGTAGTTTCTTTCTTGGGTCGGTACGAATGAAGCAGTGATTAAATAAAAATGTCGGGGAAAGGGAACAGACATATTTTCCTCTTTATTCTTAATAAATTCATGCTTCATTTCCCCTTACTCAAGTCTTTCTTCTAGGACACTTCTCTGATACTTCTGAGAGAGAGAAAATAATTGACCTGCTAGAAAACAGTTTTGACCCTGACATGAATACAATTTCCTCAGACTTGTATGCCACTGATGGTTATTTCCTCATGAAGGTTGTTGGTTGGAGGAAATGTAATATCTTGGTGCTGATTGAGCTGTGAGGATAATTTATGAGCAATAAAGCATTGGAAATGGTGTCCTCAAATCAGTTCCACTCTATGAGTGAGAATGGTCTCCAACGTGTGGTTATGTATATTTCTGAATCATCCATTGTGGTGAAATCTGAGTAAGTGAAAATATTTATGTGGATACTGTGAAAGAAATAACAAAGAGAAAGGTGAGTCCTCTCTTTGTGATGGAGCATGGAGCTAAAATGTTAGTCAATCAAGTAACTGGTTATAAAAAGGTATTTTAGAATTAATAGGGCAGGTTAAAGAAATGAAACAAAAATGTCATTATGTTAAAATGTTTGAGAAAAAAACATCACAACAATGGAATGTCCAAAGGAAAAAAACATGCAGATTTTGTGCAATGCAATAATATTATTGACTACCAAATTTATTTATAAAACTAGAGCTGAAAAATCAGCAATGATGAAACACCTTCTGATTTGTCATGCAGTTACAATCTACCAGATATTTCTTGGGAGAAAGATGGACACTTGTGTGATAAATCTGCTTCTTAAAACCTGCTGAAGGGTCAGCTATGGGTTGGTTCTAATTTGACGGTACACAACAACAATAATGATTTTCTAAGGGAGTTCTGATGGCTTTATGCATAAAGTTGCTTTCAACCTCATCAGGCTGTTCAAATCCACCACTTCCTTCTCAAGAGAAAGATAAGCCATATTCTGTGCAATTTACAGCCTCTGAAGTACCTGCTGGAAAGGCAGCCATAAGTCAGTTCTCACTCCACAGCAATGAATACAGCAACAATAAGAAGGGTTCTCTAATCAAGAGACACTCTGGTGAATGTACTATAGGCCACCAAGAGAATAAACACGGATCTGTCCTGAAGAAGATGAAACCAGGCTGCTCTTAGAGGCAAGGATTTTGAAGCTCTGTCTCATATACTTTTGACAAGCAGGCAGGAGAGACCACCCTAACCCTATCCCTAACCCTAACCCTAACCCTAACCCTAACCCTGCTTGGAAGGTGGAGAGAGAGCACAAGAGAGGAAGACCTCAGAGTAGATGGATTGACACAGTTACTGAAACAATGTGCCAGAGACAGGGACTCTGGCTCAGGATAGGGCAGAGTTCATTGTATTTAGGGACAATATGGGTTACAGGCAATCAATGGCACATGCCAACAAAGAAAATAAAGTACATTTTAAAATTGAGACAGACGTCAGTTAACATCTAAAAGATATGCTGCGTAAGACCATAATTGGAAAAAAGAGAAGGGTAACTAGTAAAATGTGGATAAAAGTCCAAAAGAAGAAGAAATGAGGACAGAGGAGCAGAGGATAAGGAGTTGAGGAAATGACTGGGATAATGGAGTTTACTCGGGTGGAGGGGTGGGTAAGAGGGAGTGTTGAAGGAATTAGAAAAGATCCAATGGGGGAGTCTAAAAAGATGGGGTAATAATAGGCATAGATCAATGGTGATAAATGGCAAAACACAATGTACATGAGTGATCGTTTGAAATACAACGTGAATATAGAAATGTGTCAAATGCAATGTATTTGAATGATAAACAATATATACAGATATAGTATACAAACCAATAGAAAAGAAAAGTAGAATGCAGGAAATAAAAACCCTTAAAAAAGAAAAAAATATATGTCTGGAGGTTTTTTTTTTTTTAAAAAAAAAAACAAAACCAAAACACCAAACTATTGTTGTGAAATAGTTTTTGCAGGCGTTTTCCCCTGAATAAGATATGGTCACTGAATAGCTATTTAGAAGAGTAGTTGAATTTAAACTTCAGCTAATGGTCAAAAGATTCTCACAGGAAATGGAAATCACAGGAGTATCCTGATTATACGGATTGAAAGTGAGGATAATGTCACAGGAACTCCAGAATTCTGCAAGCTTTAAATTGTATCTTCTGTTAGATTTTTGCATGTAATTGTAGCTTCCTCATGACTTACAGTTAAAACAAAACAAACAAAACCCCCCACTTTTCTTAACATGTGGAAGGGTCTCTGGGGACTTAATATGTAACTACTTTAAAAATATTCAGATTTGCAACTTCTGCATTCATTTTTCTATCCCACCCAATATATGTTTGTTGAAATTAACTGTTCATTGGAGAACCATCATGGGATCTCCTTTTGAAGATCCCATGAAGACTTGACGGCACACAATGACAACAATACCAGGTTCTCGCCAAATAGCCAAATTTCTATTGTTTTTTTTTTAAATAAAATTTTTTATTTTGTACTTATTTACTTAGAAAGTTCATAGAGATTGTTTTTCACACCAGATCTTTCTCATTTCCTCTACTCACCCTGCACTCCACCCATCAAATTGTGTGACCCTATGATTACCAACCCCCATCTCACCCCTATGTTCCCACTCTCCCCCCAGCCCTCGGATCCTCACACATGTTTTCTAGTTATCTTTCTTTTTCTACAATAATGATGTGGTACATTCATTCACACAATGGAATACTAAACAGCAGGCAGGAGCAATGATTTTAAAATCATCACCTAACTTGAGAGGGACTGGATAGCATTATGCTAACTGAACTAACACTCGGTCCCATAAGGACAAATTCCTATTGTTTTAATCTCTAATGTTAGCATGGCCACACATTTGGCTCATATGAACTTATCGACATATATCTTGAAGGATTTTTGCATCAAGTTTTATGAGCACTGTTTTACGATTCAGAGCCTCATTACACGGCTGGTAAGCCATTCCTTTATCAATAAGTTTCTTCCATTCTGCTCAAATATTTTCTTTTTCTCTAATTTCAGTGTGAGATTTTGGTTAAGTGTCCAATAATGACCATCAGATGGATAAAAAGAGATCTGCCTTAACAGTCTACATATTTAATCTTTATAATTAGTGTTTAAATGTACCCTGAAGAAAAAGAACAAAGATTAAAAAAAGAAACTGGTATGGTTTGAATTATGTCAGTTCACATCCACCAGCTGCTCCTAGGAAGAAGGATGGGCAATCTTCTCCCATGTGATTACTTGCCTCTGAAAACCTGCTGGAGGATCAGCTATGGTTTGGTTCTGACTCAAAAGCATACAACAACTACGACAAGAAATATATACAAGTCATAACCCTCAAACAAAAACCAAACCCACTCTTGTGAAGTCAATCAATGATTCTCCCTTGGTTTCTCTCCATTTGTTTTCAGTACTATAAGTCTTAGGGAACTCTGTTGGCCTAGTGGCAAGAAGCTGCACTGCAATCCCAGAGGTAAGCAGTTCAAATCCACCAGATGCTTTGCTGGAGAGTAGGGGCAATTACCTTCTGTACCAGTCAGATACGATTTGACTGTACACACACAACAAATAATAAAATTTAAAACAAAACAAAACTGTAAGTCCTCATGACAGAATTGTGGTTGCTATTCTATAGGGAATGGTGGTGCTAACCCAAAGGCCACACCTCTATGGTAATTTGACCCTATGAGCGAATCTGAGAGAGGTGGCCATCAGCTATGAGTCAGTTTTGACTCAATGGCAATGAGTCTTTGGGGTTTTTCCTCAATTTTTATTTAATATTGGTTTGCATACAAAGTTTGTATACACTGTGTTTCACACTATCCTTCTCTTACGTTATGTTTCATACAATCACTCCCATTCATTGTGTTTTATAAAACTGATCACCATTGAACTATGCCCACTATTACCTCATCTTTCCACCAGATCTTTCCAATTCCCTTTAACCCCTTCCTCTACCCACCAAAATGTGCAACCCTCTGACTTCCCCCCTGCCCATTCTATCCCTCTGCTCCGACCTCTTCCCCCCTTGGATTCCCATACACGTTTTACTAGTTAACCTTCAATTTTTTACAATAATGGCCTTCTGCAGCATTTCTCTTGTGAGTCTGAATTAGTTCACTCAGCATAATGCTCTTCAGTCTCTCCAAAGTTATGTAGTAATTTTCAAAATTGTTGTTCCTGAGTACTGCATAGTATTCCATCATGTGTCTATACCAGAATTTCTCATTCCATTTGATTACTGTTGGACATTTGGGCTGTTTACATGTTTTTACGCTTGTGAATGATGCTGCTGTGAACACCGGTGTACAAATTTCTGTTTGTGTCTCAATTCTAATTTTCTTGAGTATATTACTAGTAGTGGAATGAATGGATCATATCGAATTTCTATATTCAGCTTTCTGAGGAAATGCCAAACTGCCTTTCAGAGTGGTTGCACCATTTTATAATCCCACCAACAGTGTATTACAGTTTCTATCTCTCCACATCCTCTCCAACATATATTGCTGGCTGTCCTGTTAAACTTTGCCACTTTTACTGGGGTGAAATGGTATCTTATTGTGGGTCTGATTTGTATCTCTCTTATTGCCAGTGATTTTGAGCATCTCTTCATGTGTCTGATGGCCATCTGAATGTCTTCCTCTGTGAAGATTTCCCATGTCTTGGCAGTGAATTTCTGAGGTTAAAATTTTATGTTGTTTTGTTGTTGATTTTATAGGAGAAAATGGACCACCTTTCTCCTTCAGAACTGTTGGTGGATTTGAACTGTTGACCTTCCACATAGAAGCACAACACACAATACACCATGCCATCAAAAGCTCTTTTATAACTCCTAGTACCTGAAAATTTGACTTTATTTGAAAACAGAGTCTTTGAAAATATTACCAGAAAATAAAGGTAATAGAGGAGGCTTGGTCTTAATCCACTGAGTGTTGTACTTTAAATGAAGAGATAGAAGGATATACATAGAGGGACATGGCCACAGTAAAACCGGAGATAGAAAATGGAACTATAAGTGAAGGAACACCGATATTAGTGCCCATCACCAGAAGTCAGTACAGAGACAGGGAACCGCCTTTAGAGGGAGTCGACAGGTTCAGTGCTTTGATTTTAGGTCCCAACACTTTAGCACTGTGAGGCAATGAATTTCTCTTCTTACATGCTCCCTAGTTTGTGATACTGTTTTACTGGCAGCTCTCAGAAATGAATACAAGAACTAACTTATTGGTGAAGTGAAAAGAATACATTTTTGCCCCAAGTTGGCAAAGCTTCAGATCTTTTCTATTTTTAATATAGCTTTCTGAAAATGGTTTAAAATGGATAGTGATGCAGATTCACAGAGCACTTCTTTTCTAAGAGACAGATTATACCTTGATCTGTCTTTTAAAGTTTATTTTTAAAGACAGGCATGTGCCCCTCTTTTCAGCACTGCAGACATTCTTCAGGTCTGAGTCCACTGTGGTTACCCAGTGTGCTCCATACAGCAAGTTTAACAGAGGAGGCAAAAGCAACCAGCATCTCTCATATTAGAGTTTTATCTGCTGGCTTTCTAACAGAATCCATCTGTGCTAATGAGCTCCAAGAGCCAATGTAAATCCAGCTTTAAGAGACTGAATACAATACCTATTCATTCTACTTTGAATCAATGAAAACTTGTGAAGGAGCACTAAATGAACAAAATTTCCAAACAGCTTGATTTACGCTTTTGTACTTTTTGATGCAGGACCTTAAGTTAATTAAGTGACTAAATTTGCATCAGGTCAAATTCTTTTAAGCTTTATAATTTATATTTCATTACAGACAATTTTCAAAAATAAGAATGGAGATGGGAAAGCACAAATGGAAATGCATGCATTAGGAAAGTTATCTTTTAAAATGCTCAGGTCTTGATCAAAGTATCTTCTGGCAACTAAAAGCAATAACTGCATTAAAGATATGATTGGCATTATCAAGAATTGACTATGTTTAATAAAATACAGTATATACAAACACAAAAGCAGTGTTGCCACTTAGATTTTCTGAACTAAAAGGAAACAAAGCATTGGATATATTTCATCTGTAAATTGCCATCTGCGTGGAATGAAGAGGGAGGGGTTACTTGGATGCAGGGGGGGCTTCTTCCACTTGGAAATGTCCTTTTAGTTACGTTTGCTTCAATGTTAAATAGTTTTCCTGCAGGTGCAGAGCCAGGGGTCTGTACAGGAGCATTTGGCAAAAGAATTAGATCTGAGTTCAGGGAGCTGGACTTGTTTCCTGTTAAACCAATGACCCACACGTTTTAGAAGCTAGATAAAGCCCACAGTAGTTTCAGGCTAAATTATTTTAACTGTAGGAGGTTATGGCTAGAAGGGGCCATGGGAACAGAAAATTATCAGCTATTAAGCACAGCTTCCATTAGCCAGGTGTGTGTGGTGAGTGCCTGCATACAGCATGTTATTTAATCCCCTAACAGCTTTATGAGGTAGATACTTTTTCAGCTAAAGAAACAAAGATTTTAGATGGTGAATAATTTTCCCAAGGTAATTCGTGGGGCCAGATGTTGAGGTCAAGTTGTACTACACAATGCTTTCTCTTAACGACTCTGTTACACCCTCTTTTTTTAGGGAAAGACATTCTAGACTTTTAAGCTAATTCCTAAAGATCCCCATAGCTCATTGGTGGGAGTGCTTGGGCTCACATCAAAGTCCCTAATAAGTAAAGTCAAAGGAAGCAAATCAGATATTTACCAAGAAGCATTTTTCTAAGGATAGTCGCATAATATTTAAGTGAATCTGGGAAAGGCCAGAGTTCACTCCAGTTTGTGGAGCTGGGCAGGCTGCCAGCTCCTCAATGATCAATTCCCTAGATGGAAATGCTTACAAAATGCCTTATTACAACAGATGCGAAAGCTGTGCCAATTTAGCCTAGTTCACCTGTGGTACCTCTAGGTGGTGCCCTCTATCTTCATGAAAAGCCACAGCTGACCACAAGCTAATAAATAAGTAAAACAATATAAAATAAACTTCATGCTAGATATTCAGTCTCCTCTGGCCACCTTTCATCAACCTTTCCTGTCTTACTTCATCTCCGTGGGATCCTTCTTTCTGCTTTCCTTCTAACAAAATCAGACGTCAATAAAGAAAAAGGAATCTGACACAAGGCTTTGCTGTTGGAGATGCTTATACATTCTTTATGGCTTTTGACACAAATAATAGCTGTTTGTGCTGGCGAGTTCTATTGCAACAATATTAAAAAGAGTAGAAAGAAATGCTAGTGTGTTCACAAAGTAACTATGGATGGGCAGGATTTGAACTCACACCCCTGGGCTCCCCAAGAATGTGTTTTCCACATGTCCCCATTAGCCTGGGACAGTCTGGTTGATAGCTGCTGCTGTGGCATCATTATTCAGTGTGGATGTTGATGTCGCTTTACGGGCCCTGATGAAGTTGCTTGTAAATGTCCTTCCCCTTGAGTGTTGGTTGAACCCTCTAGTGTGAATATTTTACTTTCCTGAATACAATCTCAGCATTCTTGAGATTTTTGCTTTCGTGGATGTTGATGATTATGACCACGTTGTCTCTCCAGTTAAAGAAGAAAATGTGGTCTGGCTACTTTGCGCATCCTGAAATGCAGCAGTATCCTTGAACCTGCTTCAGATTATTTTGATCTGAATCACTTGTGTTCCTTCATGTAGGGTTATATATAGCTCTTCAGGTCACAAAGCATGCATTTGAAGCTTATTGAAATGCAAAGGAATGTAATCTTTCACATATCAGAGGATCTAAGCACAGGTCTTGTTTGGACACAGGTGGCACCAGTCTTCCTATAATTGGGCTGGCTCTCTCTCCTCTCTCCCTCCGTTCTCCGCCCCTTTTCATCCTTTCACCCTCTCACCTTTATCCCTTCCTTTTCCCTCATTCTCATTCCTCATTACCTCTCCTCTTTCCCTTGTGCCATTTTGTCTATGCTTTTTCCTGAATGATCTGGTTTTTTGGGGGATAGAAAGTTCAAGTGTATTATTGTGGATCATCTCTCTATGCACAAAGAATTTAATTGGGTGAGAGAGGCTGAGGAATGGTGCCCACGCTACAGAGATATGATGAGTGACTCGTAAGAGAGTTGTGGCTCAGTGTTACAGAAAATTGCAGTGCTGGCTTGGACCAAGCCCTTGTTGCAGCAAATGAAGTATCATCAGAGCCAGGGAATCTCTGTGGTCATTAAGACCGGGGATATGCCTTGCATGGAGAAGCCCCCTGGTGGGTTGAGCTCTTCTTGTACCAAGGGGAGTGTGACCTGGGCCCTTGGAACTCAGAAGCGGCCAAGGTCAGGGACATCTAATTCGTGAAGAGAGAAGGTTATGTACCATCAAGTTGGAGCTAACTCATAGCTGACTCTCCAGTGGGTTTTCAGGGGCAGGAAATCACACAGAAGGGGACAGCTGTTCCAGATACAAGAATGGCTCACACTCTGGAAAAAAAGAAGGGACCCTGGATTATAACATGTTAGTGCTAATACAGTTAGCTGCCTCCTCTTGGTGTGGGTTTTACATAAATATAAGTTACTTCAGAACAATACAAATTGTTTCAAGAGGTTCAAAACTTCATGGGAGGTTTTCACTCTGTTTCATTGTTTCTGATGTAATTGGTTGCTTGAAAGTTTTGTAGAGCCTAAAATTCTAATTAGGTTGCTTAGGGAACCATCTTTATTGCACATATCAGGACTATGACATACTCTATGTATAGCAATGCTCTGATGGCCTAGTGACAAGAAACTGTGCTGTAATACTGAAGGTACGTGGTTCGTGGCCAAAAGCTGCTCCATGGGAGAAGGATGATTAATTTACTTATTTACGAATAATTGCCTCTAAAAACCCACCATAGGGTCAGCTATGGATCGGTTCTGACTCCGTGGTACCCAGTAACAACAATATCCTACATTCCCAGGTTCTGATTGGGTAGGGCTGAGTTCTAACGGTTTCACCTGACTTCTATCCTCTATTGGTCCGTAACATGAACTTCTGCTTGATCTCATTGATAATTCCCCTGACAATTCCCCACCTGTTTCCACCTCATTCTGCTTGATTTGCTGCTGCTTATATTCCTAACAAGTGTGGAGACAAAGAATGTTACCACCATCTCTGGGCCTGCATTTTATCACTGGAAAGGTCTAGAGTTAATTTTCATTGGGTTGATTTGGATCACATGCTTATCCCTAAGTCAGTTATGTCATAAAAGTATTTAAACATTCTAATTTGCCTGCAGTGTCAGATTATTCATTAAGGCAGGCACTGGCTTACTTTATACTGATATAGTAATCTGTGATGAAGAATTACACATTTTTCAACCAAATAGATGGTTTGTTTCTGAAGTACGGCTGGCATCTATGTCATTCTAACCTCAAAGCACCTTCTTGTAGAACCATTCTTTTCAAAAAGCAGCGTGTAGTGGAAGGATTAGGGGGAAGGAGTGTGAATAGGAAAGATTTAATAAGGACTTGAAAAGATGGGGTAATAATAGGCATGTTGTTGTGTACCATAAAGCCAGAAATGACTTGTAACTGACCCTCCAGCGGGTTTTCAGGGGCAGGTAATTGAACGAGAGGAGAATGTCTATCCTTCTCCCATGGAGCAGCTTGTGGTCTCAGAACTTATGCTTTCAGGATAACAGCGCAGCTTCTTGCCACCAGATCAATAGTAATTAATTGTAGAAAGTAAAATATATATGATGGCTTGTATGAAAGTGTGAATGAAAGATTGTATAAAACAAAGTGCATCAATAAAATTCAAGGTAAATGAATCATTGTATGAAAACCAATTAAATAAAGAAAAATTGGAACCAAATACCTGGCAAACAAGATTAGCTCAGACTTGGGTGTATTTACTGTATGTGATTTTCACCACATCAGAGAGGTGAGATTGCTCACTATAGATTAGAAAGTCGGCACATGCAAGCCTGTGTTACCCGCTCACTGAGTAATTTGTCTCGGACTAGATGTGGCATGTTCTTACAGCTGTGTGGTAACACCAGTCACAGCCCGAGTACTGTGGGAAGATGCTATTCATCGGTCTACTATAGGTAGGAAAATTATGAAATGGAGGTGGAGAGTACACAATTAGCATCACATTGTTTTTCTGCAAATGATGTGAATGAATCACTACCATCATACTCAGTTCTACTCCAAAAGGCAAAAATGAGGGATTTTAGTATTTTACAAGTTTATGTGATACTTTCTGGTTCTGAAGGCTTTAGCTCTGCATGGGACGTAGTTTTCTATTGCTACTGAATGGAGTTACCACAAACTTAGTGGTTTAAAACAATACACATCTATGGGTTTTACAGCTTTTGAAGTCTGAAATGGGCCTCCCAGGGCTAAAATCAAAGTGTTTACAGATCTATTCCCTCTGGAGAGTCTAGGGGATAATTCACATCCTTTTGCTTTCTAGCTTTAAAGGTCACCTGCTCTCTTATCTTATAGCCTCCCTTTTTCCATCTTCAAAACATATCATTCTAACCTTTGATTTTGCCCTTCATTTCCCTTGTCTGATTTTCGCCGTTGCCTCCTTCCTCTACTTACCCTTCTGATTTTATTGGATACACCTGAATAATCTAGAATAATTTTTTGAATGCAAGAGTTTAATTAATCACATTCTTTTTTGCCATGTAAATTAACATTGATAGGCTCACGTAGATCGTTTTGGATAGTATTTTTTAATATACTGGTACATATTTCTCCAGATTTGTTCAGATCTTATCCTCTCAAGGAAATAAATAGCTCTGACATCATCGTTCTCTAAATTTTGGTGCAGAAACACTCATTTATCCTTCTTCTAGGGAATACAGTTCAATTTGGGTCTGCAGCGATTGGGCACAAACAGTGCATCAGCCACAACTCCTCAAAGACTGAAATTTTGTCCTACAGTTTTAAGCTCCTGGTCTCATTCTATTCCCTGATCCATGAAGAAGTTTCACTTTGTATTATCCAGAGCGGGTAAATAGTTAAATAAAGTCAGAACTACAAAGTGTCTTGAGGCAGCTCTGGTTGTCTAGCGGGTAATGAGTTGTGCTGCCAACACGAAGACACGTGGTTCAAATCTCCCAGCTGGTCCTCAGAAGAAAGAGGAACAATCTCTTCTTATTCAAAGTATAACCTCTGAAAACCTGCTGGTTGATCAGCTAGGAGTCAATTCTGCTTTGAAGGCAGAGAGAGAGAAAGAGAAAAACACTCTTCTATCTAACCTCATGTTGTATAATCAATGTTGGATTTTTTTATGGAAATAGATGACAATATCAAAAATATGTTTGTTGTGCAAACCAAAATCACCTCATACTCTAATCAGTTTGTGGCAGACAGATAAGTTATGACGTATTCAAGAAACATCTACGGAATGTTTACAATGATCCAGTCACTAGATTATCTACTGCTTTGTAAAATGGCCCTGGTTTCACAGAAGAGTTTGTGTCTTTGTTGGGGATACTGGCACAGAGGAAAACAGTTAATAAATAAGCAGAGTTTGGAGTCAGGGGTAAACAGCAGGATTACCCAGGGAACATTGCCATCACGCTCACACCATGGATTTAGAAGTCTAGAGCAGAACCTGAAGAGAACATACACCAGCAACTGTTCCCAAGTGATTTCTGACACAACCCTGATTAAACTATTTTATTCCAAGGCACATCAGTTTAGATGACTCCAAGGTCCCTTGATGTCTCCCCAAATCCTATCACTGTGTGTCTTAAAGTGCAATAAATCCAAATAATAATAATACAATCAGAGGTAAGGATTCTTCATTGAGTATTCAGTTGTTTTAGTTCCATAAGGTGTGGAGGGACTCACAGAATTTTTATTGGTCTGCAATGTTAAGGAATGCACAAATAAAAAGAAGAATAGCTGATACTATTGCTATTGTTTTCTTATAGTAAGAGTAAACCCAAAAGGCTTATTTCTGCTGAAGTTTTAATTTGATTCCAATATCTTTCACAACAGTTTTTAGGTATAGTTTTTATATGTAAGATAGTTAACTAAGGTAAAAGTCATTAAGTGATACAACTACTGGCCAGGAGAACTGCACTAACATTAATCAGAATAAAATACTCTACTTTTTCTCTACCCTTCTTAAAAAGTTCCAAGTCCAGTTGAAATTTACTTGGGGGACAATGCAATTGATTGGCTTCTGGAACTTGAATTGACAAGTATAGAGCTTCTTCAGAAGCAAGCCAGACCACATTCAGAAAATACAAGAAAACTAAAATCCAAATTAGTCAATTACCACTCATGGTGACCCTGTATATGTCAGAGGGAAACTGTGCTTTTATGGGTTCCTCATGCCTAGGAAAGGTCTTTCTTTCAGGAGTGACTGGGGGGACTCAAATCTCCAACCTTGGGGCTCAGTACATTAATGGTACACTCATAGGCCTCACTATCAGATCTCTTTCTCATTAATGCTGAGTCAGAATCAATTTATAGATGACCATCCATTGACTTTCTGAGGGTATAAATGACATGAGAAGAGAGTGACTATCTTTCTTCTGAGAAGCCACAAGTGCATATTCATTCCCTCTCTCTTCTCTCTATCTCCTCCCCTCCCCTTTCACTATATGTAGGCCTTGTATTCTTCTGTAGCAGACAGACTTTTTCCATATAAAACTAGTAGAACGGAGGAAATGGATGCAGCTACCAACTTGTATTGTTAAGGTTAGCAGTCTTAGAGCAAAGAGAGCAACTTCTTTCTTAGATTCTTTATATAAGCATTATATATGTGGGAAAAGCTATCAATAATTTTCTTTCAGACAAAGCCTAACCCCTGGGACAATTTGAGGGTATGAAAAAGGCTAGTGAGAAGGTTAGTATGATTAGAAGTCCGTTGAGAATGTAGCACATATGGATGGCATGGGAGAAGCAACTCACACAAATAAAAGCTTTTGTGTGTGTATTGCGCAAAAGTAGAAATGAAAATGCTTGTATATGGCATTGCAGTTGTTCTAAGAGAATGAAGTGTAGTAGAATAAAATAACTTTTGTCTTTTTCATTGTTCCTGAGTGGTGAAGCTTAAATCAAGGATGAACTTCCCCAGTAGCCTCCAAGCTGAATGTCAGGATTCAGCAAAGTTAAAAAACGTTAAGCTCATGAATATATATTGACTATATGAATATATGTGAAGAAATGCCATTAACACCTCTGGAAACCCTATGAACTTGGAGCTAGGATGAAAGTCACACAAGCATTGAGGACTTTCCTCCATAGGGTCGCTATGAGTTGCCTACGACTCTACGGCACTTAACAATAACATCAACATAGAGATCAGTTGGCCCTGTGGACAGAAAGTGATGCTACCAAGCCAAAGGTGGGTGACTTTTAATCCATGGCCCTCAGGCCTGTCTTTCATTTTTTTTTGTTTAAACATTCTTCTAGGTCATATAGCCCTGGTGTGTCCACTTGAGGTACCTGGTGGTTGCTGTGAAGCTGAACACTGTGACACTGATGTGCCAAGTGTATTACTGGTTACCCATGGTAGTGTTTGGTGGAGCTCCCCGATGAAAACTAGCTTGGCAGCAGGAGTGGCATCCACTTCCATAATAGCTTGCCTCTGGAAACTCTATGAACCTGGAGCAAGGATGAAAGTCACACAAGTGTTGAGGACTTTCCTCCATAGGGTTGCTATGAGTTGCCTATGACTTGACGGCACTTAACAACAGCAACAACAATGCCATTAAAATAATTTTTTATTCATATTATAGGAGATAGTATCCAGCTGACATAAATACATGTAGGAAAACACCAAAACAATTGTGATGAAGAAAAGGGGAGAAGGCAGATACAATATAATACTATTATACAATATAATATTTCCCTGGATTCTCATAGAAAGAAAGATGATTAATACATATGTTCATAGCACATTGTTGGGTGCTGTCTCATTTGTCTAGATGAAGCTTTTGGAATTAAAAATGTGCATTGGAAATAATCTCAATTTAGGGTAGACAGAAGGCATATATTTTATATATACATTGTGTTGATGCATATATTTTAGGTTTGTTTGGGTTTGGGAGGGAGATGTCATTTTTTTTTTTTTTTTTAATTTGTGACTCTGGCAAAAATTTTGTCCTTGGCAGTAGAGCTAACTTTATTTGCTGATTATTTTTCTTTGGAAGTTGGATTTTTCTGTATCAATGGCTGTTGCTGTTGCTGTTGTTATGTGCCGTCGAGTCGTTTGCGACCCATAGCGACCCTATGCACAACAGCCCTAAACTCTGCTCTATACTGCACCAACAGCACTACCCCAGACACACCCATCCCGATTACCCCAGTCACCAAATCAGTCCATCTCATAGAGGGTCTTCCCCTCCTGCGCTATCCCTTCACCCTCCCAAGCATGATGTCCCTCTCCAAGGACCCGTCCCTCCTGGCAACATGTCCAAA